>NC_053390.1:722217909-722359240 GCF_905171765.1 Bufo bufo | reverse complement strand
TGCAGGTTCTGTCGCCAACTCAACTTGAGGAAGGGGTTTCACTTGTGCGTGTAGCTGGCACAAATCGACCACGTCCTCTCCCTGCAACAGGAGCTCCACCAGCAGCACCACGACCTGGGCCACGTCCCTTATTTGACGCTCTCCTCATATTTTTCGAATTTAGGATCTTGTAGGATCTTGCTCTAAATGGGTGTTTAATTAATAGTAGAATAGAACGACAGTATCTCACATGGTCTGAACCAGTGTAGGCCTGAATTTAATATTTATTTGCCCAAAATGGCTGTATTTCAAATGGCTGTATTTCAAATCCCTGAATCAAACCCATGTATGTAGGCTGATGCTGCAAGGCCTGGAAATAGTGTTTTTTGGTCAAAAAAGTGTGTTTTTCAAACTCCAGAAAATGATGAGTGTATTTCTAGCTTAAATTGCACACTGACTAATCCAGATGTTGTAGATTGCCCAAAAAGTATTTTTTTGGTAACAGAATATGAAAGCTGTATATATATTAAACTTGAATTTAACACTTGCAGATCTGGAAAATTCTATTTGTAGAAGAAAAAAATGTGTGTTTTTCAAACCACAGAAAATGATGGGTGTATTTCTAGCTGAAATTACACACTGACTAATACAGATGTTGTAGATTGCCCAAAAAGTCTTTTTTTGGTAACAGAATATGAAAGCTGTATATATTAAACTTGAATTTAACACTTGCAGATCTGGAAAATACTGTTTTTTGAAAAAAATTGTGTGATTTTAAAACTCTGAAAATGATGGGTGTATTTCTAGCTTAAATTGCACACTGACTAATCCAGATGTTGTAGATTGCCCAAAAAGTCTTTTTTTGGTAACAGAATATGAAAGCTGTATATATATTAAACTTGAATTTAACACTTGCAGATCTGGAAAATTCTGTTTGTTGAAGAAAAAAAAGTGTGTTTTTCAAACCCCAGAAAATGATGGGTGTATTTCTAGCTTAAATTACACACTGACTAATACAGATGTTGTAGATTGCCCAAAAAGTATTTTTTTGGTAACAGAATATGAAAGCTGTATATATATTAAACTTGAATTTAACACTTGCAGATCTGGAAAATTCTATTTGTAGAAGAAAAAAATTTGTGTTTTTCAAACCACAGAAAATGATGGGTGTATTTCTAGCTTAAATTACACACTGACTAATACAGATGTTGTAGATTGCCCAAAAAGTCTTTTTTTGGTAACAGAATATGAAAGCTGTATATATATTAAACTTGAATTTAACACTTGCAGATCTGGAAAATTCTGTTTGTTGAAGAAAAAAAAGTGTGTTTTTCAAACCACAGAAAATGATGGGTGTATTTCTAGCCTAAATTACACACTGACTAATACAGATGTTGTAGATTGCCCAAAAAGTCTTTTTTTGGTAACAGAATATGAAAGCTGTATATATTAAACTTGAATTTAACACTTGCAGATCTGGAAAATACTGTTTTTTGAAAAAAATTGTGTGATTTTAAAACTCTGAAAATGATGGGTGTATTTCTAGCTTAAATTGCACACTGACTAATCCAGATGTTGTAGATTGCCCAAAAAGTCTTTTTTTGGTAACAGAATATGAAAGCTGTATATATATTAAACTTGAATTTAACACTTGCAGATCTGGAAAATTCTGTTTGTTGAAGAAAAAAAAGTGTGTTTTTCAAACCACAGAAAATGATGGGTGTATTTCTAGCTTAAATTACACACTGACTAATACAGATGTTGTAGATTGCCCAAAAAGTCTTTTTTTGGTAACAGAATATGAAAGCTGTATATATTAAACTTGAATTTAACACTTGCAGATCTGGAAAATACTGTTTTTTGAAAAAAATAGTGTGATTTTAAAACTCTGAAAATGATGGGTGTATTTCTAGCTTAAATTGCACACTGACTAATCCAGATGTTGTAGATTGCCAAAAAAGTCTTTTTTTTGGTAGCAGAATAATAAAGCTGTATATATTAAACTTGAATTTAACACTTGCAGATCTGGAAAATACTGTTTTTTGAAAAAAAAATGGTGTGTTTTTCAAACCCCAGAAAATTATGGGTGTATTTCTACCTTAAATTGCACACTGACTAATCCAGATGTTGTAGTTTGCAAAAAAATGGTGATTTGCAATGTCCCAAAAGCTAAGATGCAGTGCTGGTGCACTGAGCTTGCATAAAATGGCCGCCGCCACCACCCACCTAACTAACAGAATTATAAAATAAATTTTTTTTTTTTTGGTCAATGGCCTAAGAGCAAGGTAAAACAATTGTGTTCTGCACCCACACAACTATTTCTCTGTAGATCGCTGAGTTAGATTCTCTCATATTCTCTCCCTGAAATCACAAGTCTAGCAGCATCCTCTCCCTACACTTGTAACAGCAGAGTGACGTGCAGCACTTTGTGACTCAAGCTTATATAGAGCCTGGGTCACATGCTGCTATGGCCAATCACAGCCATGCCATTAGTAGGCATGGCTGTGATGGCTTCTAAGGTCAGACAGTTAACCGCTTGTTGATTGGCTGCTGTGCAGCCTTTCAAAAAGCGCCAAGAAAGTGGCGAACACCGAACCTGAACCCGAACTTTTACGGAAAAGTTCGGGTTCGGGTCCTGGGTCCAAAAACCCTTTCGAACAGCTGATTGGCGGAGGTTCCAGACAGTTGACCCACCCTGATCTGATAATGAAGACTTATCCTGAGGATTGGTCATTAATATTATGACACTGCACAACCCCTATCAGAAATTATGTGAACTGGTTTCAGAATGGAAAGGCATCAGAAGAACTACTGGGTCCCTTCTTGTGATATATACCATGAAAGTAAGTGATTGGCTGCAGCAGTCATGTGGTTATCCAGCTTCTTCAGCACTACAGCCAAGTAACAGACCATGAGGAGGATTGGATCAGTGGCACTGGAATGCATAGGAAATAGTGTTGATCGAGCATGCTCGGCCAAACACCATTACGGCTCGAGCATCTCGATGCTCGGCACATTGCGGTATTCGGCCGAATACTGCATGTGCTCGAGCGCAATGCTCGAGTCTCCTTCCCGCATGTTTCTTGGCTGCTACGCAGCCAATAATTGTGCAGGTAAGTACTGCCCTCACTGTAATGCCGTAGCCATGTTGGTTACTGGCATTACAGTGATTGACTGGCTGAAACGCGTCATCGGGTGCTATATAGCACCCGATGACGCATGTTCGGCTCAGTCTTAGTCATGGAGAGCTGTGTTGAGGAAGGGACAGACAGTGTAGGTGTAACGGGGTTCCGAAGGTGCACTCGGTCTCCCATTACCCGCAGACCTGTTGCTTAGCTTTGGGAATGAGGATCTGTGTTTGACCTCATTCCCAGGGCGGCTTTACTAGCTGGGTGGCTCCCTGCTCCTAGTCTGCCTTGAGCGCCGAGCTGATCACTCGGTGCTCGACTGGTTGGTCTGTCGGTCATGTGACGCTGGCCACGTCACATGACCCTCACTCCCCACTATAAATACAGGCAGCCTGCTGGCCACAGGTTGCCTGTTAATTTAGGTTCCACCTGTGATTTGGTCTTTCCTGGCGTACTTACCACCTGCTGAATTCCTGACGATCCTCTGCCTGCTCCTTGTGTACTTTGCTGCTATCCTGGTATTCTGACCCCGGCTTTCTCCTGACGTTCCTCTGCTGACTCCTTTGGTACTTCACGTCTCTCCTGGTATTTATGACCCCGGCTTCTCCTGACAATTCTCTGCTTGCTCCATTTGTACTTTGTAGCTTTCCTGGTATTGACTCGGTCCGTTCACGTCCTGTTGTTTGTCTGTCTGTCATCCCTGCACTTATTCCAAGTTAGGGATTGCCGTCCAGTTGTCCCCTGTCATTAGGACTCGCGAGGCAAGTAGGCAGGGCCAGGGGTAAGGGTGGAGCGCAGTGGTCACTTCCCTCCCCCCTGTGTGTGTGTGTGTACGCGAACGTTACAGTAGGGAGTGATATATGAATATTTTTAGCAGAAAAACTTTTCAGAGACCCAAAAGTCGTTTCAAGAACTATTGTGTGTGGCAGCAGCAATATCTATTTTTAGCGTAAACTGCGCAAAATAGCTAAAACTTTACAGACCCAAAAGTCCTTTTAACCCCTTCCTGACACATGACGTACTATTACGTCATGGAAGCCACGGCGTTCCTGCAATTTGACGTAATAGTACGTCATGGTGATCGGGCGGGCACCGGAGCGGTGCGCGCGCAATCATTGCAGGGGCCCAGCAGTCCCTGGTAGCCGGGCCCCTGCTGTATCCGCCGGCATTGCTTTAAAAGCAGATGCCGGCAGATTAACGGGTGTCGGGTGAGGGAGCGCATCAAGTCGCCGCGCTGCTGTGGCGGGGACTCGATGTATCAGAAGGCAGCCTGATGCCATGCAGAGGCTGCCCAATGCCTTGCACGGCATCGGGACCTGCCTTCTACGGGTGCCAAGGAGATCCAGCCTCAGGCTGAGTCTCCTAGGCAACCTGTTAGTGTACTACTCACTGTAGTACACGAACAGGCAATGCATTACAATCAGAAAAAAAAGTTTTAAAGTAAAAAAAGAAAAAATACGCCCTTTTCCCCTTATTTTATAATAAAAAACAGAAAGAAAAAACCCCCCACACATATTAGGTATCGCCGCGTCCATAATGACCGGCTCTATAAATATATCACATGATCCACCCTGTCCGATAAACATGGTGTGAAAAAAAAAGCCATTTTTGTCACAATACATCACAAAAAGTGCAACACAGAGCGATCAAAAAGGTGTATGTCCCACAAAATGGTATCAATAAAACCGTCACCTCATCCCGCAAAAAATGAGCCCCTACCTAAGACAATTGCCCAAAAAATAAAAAAAAATATAGCTTTCAGAACATGGAGACACTAAAACATTTTTTTTGTTTCAAAACTGCTATTATTGTGCTAAAGTGAAATACATAAAAAAAAATTTAATACATATTAGGTATCGCCATGTCCGTAACAACCAGCTCTATAAAATTATTACATGACCTAAACCCTCAGGTGAACAACGTAAAAAAATTAAAATAAAAACTGTGTAAAAATAAGTCATTTTTGTCACCTTACATCACAAAAATTGCAACACCAAGCGATCAAAAAGGCATATAACCCCAAAATAATACCAATCAAACTGTCACCTCATCCCACAAAAAATGAGACCTTACCTAAGACAATCGGTCAAAAAATAAAAAAGCTATGGCTCTCAGACTATGGATACACTAAAATATCATTATTTCGATTAAAAAAATGCTATTATTGTGTAAAACTTAAATAAATAAGAAAAAGTTGACATGTTAGGTATTGCCACGTCAATGTATAGTGTGCTCTATGAAAAAGTCACATGATCTAATCCCTCAGGTAAACGCTGTAAAAATAAATAAATAAAAACTGCACCAAAACAAACAATCTTTTGGTCACCTTGCCCCATAAAGTGTAATAATGAATGATTAAAAAAGCATATGTACCCAAAAATGGTACCAATAAAAATGAGTCCCTGCAGAAGACGATCGGCATAAAAATAAAAAAATAGGGCGTTCAGAAAATGGAGATACACAAAAAAATTGTTTTCAAAAATGCTTTATTATGTAAAACTGAAACAAACATCATAGAAAGTAGACATATTTGATATCATTGCATCTGTAATAACCTGCTCTATAAAAATAGCACATAATCTACCATGTCAGATGAATGTTGTTAAAAATACAAAATAAAAACGGTGCCAAGACATACATTTTTTGGTTACCTTGGCCCACAAAAAACTTAATATAGAGCAATTAAAAATCATATGTATCCTAAAATAAAACCAATAAAACTGGTACCTTATCCCGTAGTTTCCAAAATGTGGTCACTTTTTTTAGTTTCTACTGTAGGGGTGCATCAGGGGGGCTTCAAATGTGACATGGCATCTAAAAACCAGTTCATCTAAATCTGCCTTCCAAAAACCATATGGCGTTCCTTTCCTACTGCGCCCTGCCGTGTGGCCATACAGCAGTTTATGTCCACATGTGTGGTGTTTCTGTAAAAGCAGAATCAGGGTAATAAATATTGAGTTTGGTTTGGCTGTTAACCCTTGCTTTGCTACTGGAAAAAATGGATAAAAATGTAAAATCTGCCAAAAAAGTGAAATTCTGAATTTTCATCTCCATTTTCCATTAATTCTTGTGTAACACCTAAAGGGTTAACAACATTTGTAAAATCTGTTTTGAATACCCTGAGGGGTGTAGTTTCTAAAATGTGGCAATTTTTGAGTGTTTTCTATTATGTAAGCCCCACAAAGTGACTTCAGACCTGAATTGGTCCTTAAAAAGTGGGTTTTGTAAATTTTCTGAACAATTTCAAGATTCGCTTCCAAACTTCTAAGCCTTCTAACGTCACCAAAAAAATAAAAAGTAATTTTTAAAATGATCCAAACATGAAGTTGACATATGGTAAATGTAAAGTAATAACTATTGTATGGGGTATCACTTGAAATTAAAATTTGAAAATTTGGGAATTTTTCAAAATTTTTGGTAAATTTGGGATTTTTTCACAATTAAAGGTAAAATATATTGACTCAAATTTATGACTATCATGAAGTACATCCAAATTTGTGACATCCAGTGTCCTTTTTCCATTGACGGTTTCCGCTGTGGACAGTAACATTAGCTGCGCCACATCTCCAGTGTAAAGTGTGCGCATCCAAATAATATCTGACATCCAGTGCACTTTTTCCGTAGACGGTGTCTGCTGCAGACAGTGACATTAGCTGCGCCACATCTCCAGTGTAAAGTGTGCGCATCCAAAAAATATCTGACATCCAGTGTCCTTTTTACGTAGACGGTGTCCGCTGCGGACAGTGACATTAGCTGCGCCACATCTCCAGTGTAAAGTGTGCGCATCCAAAAAATATCTGTGACATCCAGTGTCCTTTTAACGTAAACGATGTCCGCTGCGGACAGTGACATTAGCTGCTCCACATCTCCAGTGTAAAGTGTGCGCATCCAAAAAATATCTGTGACATCCAGTGTCCTTTTTCTGTAGATGGTGTCCATAGCGGACAGTGACATTAGCTGCACCACATCTCCAATGTATAGTGTGCGCATCCAAAAAATATCTGTGACATCCAGTGTCCTTTTTCCATTGACGGTGTCCGCTGTGGACAGTAACATTAGCTGCGCCACATCTCCTGTATAAAGTGTGCGCATCCAAAAAATATCTGTGACATACAGTGTACTTTTTCCGTAGACGATGTCTGCTGCGAATAGTGACATTACCAGCGCCACATCTGCAGTGTAACGCGTGCGCTGAAAACATTTATCTGTGACATCCAGTGTACTTTTTTCATAGACGTTGCGGACAGTAACATTACCGGTGGTACCTCTCCTGTATAACGTTTCCTCATCCCAAATACCTGTGACATTCCCTATAATATTTTACTAGCCACTGGTGACAGCATTGACATTATCTGCGGGATATCTCCTGTGTGACGTTTCCACATCCAAAATACCTTTTTAAATTTGTTTGCGCATATACTTCCAAATCCTACACCACTGTAAGTGTGATAGACTTTCATGCATATATAACATTTAATATGAAGAAGGCGAGCAGTAAGGGATGGGGCAGTGGCCGTGATGCTGATGGTGCAAACAGAGGCTGTGGCCCTGGGCGCGATGAAACTGTGCCTGCCGCCAGAGCACAAGAAAAACAATCATCCACGATACCTAGCTTCATGTCCCAGTTTGCAGGGCGGCGCAGGACACCACTCTTAAAGTCAGACGAATGCGACCAGGTGGTCAGTTGAATTGCAGCAGATAATGCTTCCAGTCGGTTAAGCACCACCCTGTCTTCCACCAAGTCTAGTCTCAGTAGCCAACAGTCTGCTCAACACAATCCTCACCCTGATCCTCCTTCCTCCCACCATGGAGATTCTGGGAAAACAAGTGATCCCACACTCGGATATTCCGAGAACTTCTTTTCAGCGCCATTCCTTGATTTGGCCCTCTCGCCAAACATGCTTGAAGAGGGACAGATCTTGCGCCCTGATTCCCAAACTCTTGAGCATCCACAGTCACAATAAGATGACGGTGGGGAAAGGCAATTACTGTTTAATGAGGTGAATGATGATGAGACACAGTTGCCAATAAGTCAACGGAAATTACTGTCTCAAGAGGTTGATGAAGAGGATGAGACACAGTTGTCAATCACTGAGGTTGTGGTTAGGTCAACAAGTCAGGATGCTGAGCAGAGTGAGGAAGTGGAAGAGGAGGTGGTGGACGATGAAGTCACTGACTCAACCTGGGAAGGTGGAAAGCCGAGCGAGGACAGCAGTACAGAGGGAGAGTGTTCTGCAGCACTGCAACAGGCTGGAGGAGGCAGTGGGCTGGCAAAAGGGAGAAGGAGGGCCACACCAAACAGGCCTGCAACTGTTCCACGGAGCACCCCCTTGCGGAAATCTCCCTTGCCAAGGGGTAGGTGTTCCGCAGTATGGCGCTTTTTTGAGGAAAGTGCGGACGGCAAAAGAATAGTAGTTTTCAATCTGTGCCATGCCAAAATGAGCCAGGACATGAACACAAGCAACTTCACCACCACCAGCATGATCTGCCACATGGCATCCAAGCACCATAATAAGTGGGACGAATGCCTGGGTCCACAATCTGTGTCTGCGGGTCACACCACTGCTTCCTCTTCCCCTGTGTTAAGTGCTGGCCAATCCTCTGTCGATGGCGCAGGCCTGCCTCCCGCCCTGCACCTTTGCAAGCACCATCAGCGACCACATCCACTTCCGTGCGTACAAATGTCCTTACCCCAGGCAAATACCTAACCACCCACCCAAAGGCCATAGCACTAAATGCGCAACTTTACAAATTATTAGCTCTGGAAAAGTTGCCATTTAGGCTTGTGGACACTGAGGCCTTCCGCAGCGTGATGTTGGCGGCCGTCCTATTTTTCAAGGTGTCCCGTGCTCGGCATACACCAACATGGGTCCCGTAACATCACACGTGTCCTGACCAACGCAGTTACTGGGAAGGTCCACTTAACCACTGACACATGGAAAAGTGCATTGGCCAGGGACACTACATTGGGTGAACGTTGTGGAGGCTGGGAGCGAGTCGTACCCTGGGATGGCACAGGTGCTACCGATAACAAGGATTGCAGGCCCTACATCGATCAGGGTTTCCGCCAGCACCTACGTTAGTGGCTCCAACCCCCATTTCTCCTCCTCCGCCTCCTCCACTTCCACCTCCGAATTATCTGCGTGCAGCACCAGATAGCCATCAGTCGGTAGCTGGAAGCAGTGTAGCACTGCAGTGGGGAAGCGGCAACAGGCTGAGCTGAAGCTGATATGCTTAGGGGACAAACAGCACACCACTGCAGAGCTGTGGCAGAAGATAAGAGACCAGATTGAGCTGTGACTCTCGCCACTCAACCTAGAACCAGGCATGGTTGTGTTTTATAATGGCCGTAACTTGGTGGCGGCTTTGGAATTCGGCAAGCTCACACACATCTCATGCCTAGCCCACGTCTTAAACTTAGTGGTTCAGCGGTTTCTCAAAACCTACCCCAATTTGCCTGAGCTACTGGTGAAGGTGCGCTATGTGTGTGCACATTTCCGCAAGTCATCGACAGCTTCAGCCGGTCTGTCAGCTCTGCAGCAATGCTAAAAATTGCCAGCTCGCCGACTGTTGTGCGACGTGAGCACGTGCTGGAACTCCATATTCTACATGTTGGCCAGGCTTTGTGAGCAGCAGAAGGCAGTAGTTTAATACCAACTGCAACATGGTCGTCACCTTTCCAGTCAGCTTCCGCTCTTCACAAGCGACGACTGGGCATGGATGTCTAACCTCTGTGAGGTTTTAAGAAACTTTGAGGAATCAACACAGATGGTGCACAGAACATTAGAATAGCTTTATATGCAGATAGAGTGCTCCAATATATTTGCACTTGCGAATTTTCGGCAATAGTAAGGGGTAGGCAACTTTTCTATTGGTTGCTAGGGATGTTGCTAAGCTGTGACAAAGTCTTCTTATTGGCCCACAAGCTAGAAGAAGGGAGGGATGATCACCTGATGTGTACTGTGTTAAAAAAAAATAAGAATATTAGATTTTACGAATATATAGAGCTGTATTGTAAATATTTGCAAATTCCCAAAGTGCCGATATTCGCAATTAAAATTCGCTATTCGAATATTCGTGCTCAACACTACTTAAAACAACTGGGTGTCCAAGCTGGACACGTGGCACGAACTGGCGATCTACGCCTTGGAGGTGCTGGCCTTCCCTGCCACCAGCTTTTTGCCAGAGCGGGTATTTAGTGCTGCTGGTGGCATTATAACAGATAAGCGTATCCGCCTGTCAACTGAAAATGCTGACAGGTTGACTCTTGTGAAAATGAGCAAGGCCTGGATTGATAATGACTTCTCTACTCCACCAGAAGAAAGCTGATGAACATAAATGCACTTTAAATGTGTTGTTTGTAATGTACTGAATTCACTGTATTCCCATGGACCCTGTAATGCTCCAACCGGTGTGGACCCGCTGTGGCACTTACCGGTTTGGCTTTGTTCCCCTGATCTTCACCCTTTATCCCGCTCCAAGATGCGGAAGCTGGTCTTAGCTGCAGGGGAGACACCAGGTCGCTACCGCAAGAGTGGTCCCGGTTAAGTGGCAGCTGGCCGAGCAGACCAGAGTGCCCCGCTGCAAGCACTGGGGATACAGGCCGGTGGAGCGAGCTGTCGCTGGATGGAAGAAGCGCAGCAGCAGAGTCAGATGAAGCAGAGCTGAGTTAGTGATTGAGCAGGGCTGGAGCTGTTAGAACAGCAAAGCTGAATTGCTCAGGTGCAGCAGGTGTAATAAGCTGAACAGCAGACAGAGGAATGGTCGACAATCCAAATCATACACTTTAGAGCAGCGAGGTACAGGAGGATCAGGCAGAAACGAGGTCAGGATACAGGCTAAGGTCGGAAGCAGGATAACAACACAGAAAGTACGAGCTGGAACCTTCGCTGTAGAAAACTACAATATTGCTCAGGCATCACAGGAAGGGGGAAGCACCCTTATAAAGGTGGTGCCTAGCCGGGATTGGAGAGAAGGCGGAATCAGGGGCGTGCACGAACCCTTAAAGAAACAGGACGCGTGTGGCTCCTACAAGGCGCAACTGAAGCTATCGCCGCCTGCAGGAAAGCGTGTCCGAAGCCTGCAGCGGAGAGGAGGAGCCTTGTGTGCAGTTTGACTGAGGTACATAGCAGGATGCGCTGCACGCTGGCGGCTGCCATTGTTACACACCCCTTCCACCACAAACAAGGGTATATGGTTGCATCTTCCTTTTCTCATCCTCCTCCTCCTCTTCCATCATATCAACATGCTTATTCCTCGCATATAATGCCCTCACATATATGCCTGCACATATAATTTTTTAGAGGCTCAGCTCACCTGCAGGCCCTCGCATATAATGCTTTACAGGGTTAGCTCATCAGCAGGCCTGCACCTAAATTCTTTTACAGGGTCAGCTCACCTACAGGCCCTCGCATATAATTTTTTAGAGAGTCAGCTCACCAGCAGGCTCTCACCTAAAATCTTTTACAGGGTCAGCTCACCTGCAGGCCCTCACATATAATTTTTAGAGGGTCATCTCACCTGCAAGCCCTCGCATATAATGTTTTAAAGGGTCAGCTCACCCGCAGGCCCTCGCATATAATGTTCTACAGGGTCCTCTCACCTGTAGGCCCTCGCATATAATGTTTTACAGGGTCAGATCACCTACAGGCCCTCACCTAAAATCTTTTGCAGGGTCAGCTCACCTGCAGGCCCTCACCTACAAACTTTTACAGGGTCAGCTCACCTGCAGGCCCTTGCATATAATGTTTTACAGGGTCAGATCACCTGCGGCCCTCGCATATAGAGTTTTACAGGGTCAGCTCACCAGCAGGCCTGCACCTAAATTCTTTTACAGGCTCAGCTCACCTACAGGCCCTGGCATACAATTTTTTAGAGGGTCAGCTCACCTACAGGCCCTTGCATACAATTTTTTAGAGGGTCAGCTCACCTGCAGGCCCTCATCTACAATCTTTTACAGGGTCAGCTCACCTGCAGGCCCTCGCATATCATTTTTTACAGGGTCAGCTCACCTACAGGCCGTCGCATATAATGCTTTACAGGGTTAGCTCATGAGCAGGCCCGCAACGAAAATCTTTTACAGGGTCAGATCACCTGCAGGCTCTCGCATATAGTGTTTTACAGGCTCAGCTCACCAGCAGGCCTGCGCCTAAATTCTTTTACAGGATCAGCTCATCTGCAGGCCCTCGCATATAATTTTTTAGAGGGTCAGCTCACCTGCAGGTCCTCGCATATAATGTTTTACAGAGTCAGCTCATCTACAGACCGTCGCTTATAATGTTTCATAGGGTCAGCTCACCAGCAGGCCCGCACCTAAAATCTTTTACAGGGTCAGCTCACCTGCAGGCCCTCACATATAATGCTTTACATGGTTAGCTCATCAGCAGGCTCGAACCAAAAATCTTTTACAGGGTCAGATCACCTGCAGGCTCTCGCATATAGTGTTTTACAGGCTCAGCTTACCAGCAGGCCTGCGCCTAAATTCTTTTACAGGGTCAGCTCACCTGCAGGCCCTCGCATATAATTTTTTAGAAGGTCAACTCACCTGCAGGTCCTCACATATAATGTTTTACATAGTCAGCTCATCTACAGACCATCGCTTATAATGTTTTATAGGGTCAGCTCACCAGCAGGCCCGCACCAAAAATCTTTTACAGGGTCAGTTCACCTGCCGACCCTCGCATATAATGTTTTACAGGGTGAGCTCACCAGCAGGCCCGCACGTACAATCTTTTAGAGGGTCAGCTCAACTGCAGGCCCTAGCATATAATGTTTTAAAGGGTCAGCTCAGCAGCAGGCCCGCACCTAAAATCTTTTACAGGGTCAGCTCACCTGCAGGCCCTTGAATATAATGTTTTTGAGGGTCACCAGCAGGCCATCCATCATAATTTTTAAGGGTGTATGATGGCCTCCTTTATGTGTAATAAAGTGTGTATTGGAGTGCAGGTTCCTTGTAATTTTTGGAAGCCCTTTCACTTAGTGCATAGGCTTTGTGAGTGTAGGAGTCCCACTACCTCAACAATTGTACCACAATGTGAATCAGGCCCTCCATTATGTGATATACAGGTTGTATCGGAGTGACTCTTCCTTGTAATTTCTGGCAGCTCTTGCACTTTACATACAAGTACATATACACGAAAGAATGTTTCCTAACAATTTTTCCTCGAAAATCAATTTTATCTTTGTTTTTGTGCGTATTAGTGTCAGTCTGTAAAAGTGGCAGACTACTCGGACAACATCATTCCCAGCAGCGACCTGGGAGTCCAAGATGCATTCAGACATCCTCCCCATGCTGTTTCCGAACCATTTCCATCAATTTCTGACCTTTTCCTATGAACCAGACACCCTCTCCTCTTCAGAGCAAGGGGTGCCTGGTTTAATACTTGGGTTCTCCCATTGACTTCAGTTGTGCTCGGGTGCTCGGTAGAGCACCCAAGCATACTGATGTGTTCGGCCCGAGCACCCGAGCACTTTGGTGCTCGAACAACACTAATAGGGAACACAGAAAATACTTTTTTTTTTATTATGCCTCATTTCACACCCTTGGGCATTATTTTTTGCCTCACTTAGACAATTCCTTTAAGAATAAAATAAAATATTTTCTTTGCCCACAGAAACCAGCAGTTCCACACAAACTAACAGAAGACATGAATTCTTTCAGCATTCCACAATAGTTCCTATTGATCTAACAATGTAGTTCTGTGCTTTATTAAAACTAAATAATGTTTAAACACATGACTACCAAAAAATGAGAATTCATTCCAGCATCCATCACAAGTTATTACTAGTCTGATGTTTGTGATGCAGAGGCAAATGTTGCACAATGTACAAAAGATTGTATGGAATTTGTTTGCAATATTAAATGGCCAAAAAATTATATAAACCATAAATATTATCTAGCAGGATGAGGTCAGAACTAGTGATGATCGGCATACTCAATATTCGTTTTCACAATATTTTGCAATTTTTTCACATAATATTGGCAATAAATTCACGAATTCGCGAATTTGTGATCCCCAGTCATTATTTTCACAACTGCGCAAATCGGCACCAATGATGAGCATATTTTTTGCGCAATAAATGCAACTTAACATTTTATCAGGTCTGAGTAGATTTTACTGATTGGTGCACTAAGTATTGTTGTGACATCACAGCACTATGTCTGCAGCATGTATGTATGGACAGCAGAGAAGCAGTAATTCGCATTGGCAAGCACGCATGGGCAAGCACGCATGGGCAAGCACTTTTCTTCATCCTTAACACTAAACACTGGGGTACCGCAAGGCTGTGTGTTGAGCCCTCTACTTTACTCCCTCTTCACAAATGACTGTAAACCTATTCACAATACACCAATACCATTATAAAATTTGCAGATGACACGACCGTGATAGGCCTAATCTCCAACAATGATGAAACAGCCTATAGGAAAGAGGTTGAGAACCTAGAGAGATGGAGTAAGAACAACAACCTCATACTCAATACCAAGAAAACAAAGGAGCTAATTCTGGATTTTAGGAAGAAGAAACGAAATGGACATCATCCCATTAGCATTAATGGTGGAAACGTGGAGATAGTTCAAAGTTTCAGATTCTTGGGAGTTCATACTAGTCAGGACCTGTCATGGATAAAAAACACAACAGAAATTACCAAAAAAGGCCTTCAGAGGCTTTCTTTTCTAAGGAGTCTGAAGAAAGCACAACTCCCAAAACAGCTGCTAGTCAATTTTTACAGGTGCACCATAGAACCTGTTATCACATACTGCATCACAGTGTGGAACTGCGGCTGCTCTTCTGAGGACAAGAAGACCCTAAAGCGCATCATCAGAATGGCTGGCGGAATCACTGGTACTCAGTTACCATCACTGGATGACATCTTCACTGCTCGCTGCAGCAACAGGGCAAAAATTATCTGCGGGGATGCAACTTACCCCGGCCACAGCCTTTTCATTCCCCTACCCTCTGGTAGGCGTCTTAGAGCCCTACACGCCCGCACCACTAGGCTGAAGAACAGCTTTTACCCCAAAACAATCAGTCTCCTAAATCCTCAGAGATAATTGCCCCTTCCTAGGATAGAAACTACCACAGACTGAAAGTGACTGCTGCATTCGTGAACCCATGATGATCTCTTGTCTGCAGTGGTGTCTGAATCAGTTTGTATATATACTCATAAGCACTTCCTACTTTGCTATTGCTATATATATATGCTGTGAACTGTGAATAGTAATGCTTTCTAGTGCAATGTTTATTTTTTTTTCTAGTGTAATGCTTTAGTTTAAATGTCAGTTCTTGTTCCTCTGTCCATGGCATCTAGGATTGCTCCAAACAACATTTCATTGTATTGTACATTGTATTACATTGTATTGTACAGTGACAATAAAGGCATCTTATCTTATTTTATCTTAATTTCTATCACACTACCTAACACCCTGCACTGTAACCTATCAGCTACACTATATCACTATCTAACTGCAGCGTCCAAGCACTTTTTACCCTGTCTACAGTATTAGGTTGTAATGTATGATTTTGTATTTATGTATCTGCAAAGTCCCTGTTACCAGGCAGATTAGGCGTAATTTATACATCCCACCACTAGATGGGGATATAGTTCAGGTCTTATATATACCTAGGTCAGGCCTATTGAGACAGATTAGTTGAGACCAGAGATGAGTTCAGACCAGATAAGAAAATGTAGTTCAGAAGAGAGCAGATCTGAGGAGTTCAGATCAGATTAGTGGGAGAAAATGTAGAGTGAGTGGAGCCAACTTCGCTATGAGGTGATACTTAGATGTTAGGCGCAGAAGAGCGTTTTCCTTCTGTGGCCGGACTATAGACTTGCATCCCTGACCAGTAGGAGAAGAGTTTGCCTCCCTGGAAAAGAAACAAGCTTTCCTAAGGAATCATCGGTGATAAGAGCCAATATTGAGGGCCACAGAGACCTTTGCATGGTGGAGGATTTATAGCTTCAGGCAGCCACACCAAACTTCTGAGAGACAGATGAGTTTTCCTGTCTAAATATTCAGCTTGTAGGAAAAGACAAGGAATAGGATCCCACACATCAAAATGGAACCAGGTACACCTAACCCACTGCTCCCAAAACTAGAAACCTGAAAAGCCTAGAAACAGTGGATTTGCAGAATCAACTCTGTACCATCAAGAGACTGCATATTTGTACTGCTGCAACCAAAGACATCTAAAGAAAAAGTTGTGAGTTGCATTTCACCACTGTCTACCTCATTATTACTACTACTGGTTGTACCACCATTAACGGTACTGGCGTCACGACAAAAAACATCAAGGGACTCAGCCGCAACAAGCACCCTAAGCACCCCTAACATCAAGGGCACCTCAACCACCATCTTGGCTGATGCTTCCCTACACAGAGCGTGCCCCGGAGGATTTCGTGCTGTCCACCTCAACACTGTGCTGCCAGCCCAGGGAGGCTTTCTGCTAACTGTGAGTAAACTGATGAAACGTGTGTTATATTATTTGGCCCCTCATCGGTCCACCGTGCACCTCACGTGTTGCCCCTGCGACTGGCTGGCTGCATAACCTACACTGACTATCTCCCACTAACTCTCTGTATTATATACACTCACCTAAAGAATTATTAGGAACACCATACTAATACGGTGTTGGACCCCCTTTTGCCTTCAGAACTTCCTTAATTCTACGTGGCATTGATTCAACAAGGTGCTGATAGCATTCTTTAGAAATGTTGGCCCATATTGATAGGATAGCATCTTGCAGTTGATGGAGATTTGAGGGATGCACATCCAGGGCACGAAGCTCCCGTTCCACCACATCCCAAAGATGCTCTATTGGGTTGAGATCTGGTGACTGTGGGGGCCATTTTAGTACAGTGAACTCATTGTCATGTTCAAGAAACCAATTTGAAATGATTTGAGCTTTGTGACATGGTGCATTATCCTGCTGGAAGTAGCCATCAGAGGATGGATACATGCAGGGCCGGCCTTTGGGGTGTGCGGGCTGTGCGGCCGCACAGGGCGCCATAGCAACAGGGGCGCCGGGCGGCCGACAGCTCGCAATGTAATATGCGGCAGGCGAGGCGGCACTTGTGTTCTCCCACGGGGCGGGCCCCCCGC
Source organism: Bufo bufo (assembly GCF_905171765.1). Lineage (NCBI taxonomy): Eukaryota > Metazoa > Chordata > Amphibia > Anura > Bufonidae > Bufo > Bufo bufo. The sequence goes on along the minus strand of NC_053390.1, from coordinate 722,342,032 downwards.
CCCCTCCATCTCCCCCTCCCCTGTCTGACCTGATGCCCCCTCCCCTGTGTCTGACCTGTCACCTGATGATCCTCTGTGCCGTGCGTCTGGCACATCTGCACCATTTCACAGTTCACACTGGCCAATCAGCTTTTCGCAGCGCAAAGATCCTGCTGCTGATTGGCCAGTGTGTAGGACTGGAACAGCAGGCGCTCCGCTCGCATCCAGCTTGTTCCTGTGTCACTTACAGCATCAAGGTCTGCCGACTACAGCCCCCCCAGCCCAGACAGACTGAAGGACTGCTCCGGAGACTGTCGATCCGGACTATAAGGTAAGTTACCTTATAGTAATTTACATGCACTAGAAAACTGATCCATACCCTGCCCAATTTAGCAAATTGGCAACATTGAGCAAAAAGTCACAATTGTTTGAGCAAAACAAAGCTTGTGCAAAAATGTGTGGCTTCTTAGTGCCACAATTCTGGTGCAGGGGGAATGATAAATCTTCCCATTGTGTTTTCTAGCACCTTCTGAACTATGTTATAGGCACAGGTGCTAACATTGTTGTGCCCATAGAGGGAAAAGTAGGGTAAATTAATGATGGCACACCAGGGCCGGTGTAACATTATACTTCCCTACCTCGTGAGATTTCCCTACTCTCGTCACTTCCGGTCGCACCAGACATGACGTGAGGAGGGGTTCAGCACCGCGCAGGCGCACAACGACTGGTTAGGGAAATTTCACAGCAGAGTGCGCATGCGCCGGGAGCCTGCAGCGCCACGCAGGCGCACAACGGGTTAGGGAAATTTCACAGCAGAGTGCGCATGCGCTGGGAGCCTCGCCGGCGGTTAGGGTAAGGAAAAATTATGGGCCAGTGCACAGGTGCGGTAATCGGATGGATGTTCTCAGCTGGACACCGGCCGACACTGCGCATGCGCTGGGAGACTCACCAGCGGTTAGGGTAGGGAAAAAGCACTGGCCCGTACATAATTTTTCCCTTCCCTAACCACTGGTGAGGCTCCCGGTGCATGCACAGTGTCGGCCGGTGTCCAGCTGAGAACATCCATCCGATCACTGCGCCTGCGCACTGGCCCATACTGCGCACTCTGCTGTGAAATTTCCCTAACCTGTCGTTGTGCGCCTCCTCACGTCATGTCCGGTGCGACCGGAAGTGACGAGGGTAGGGAAATCTCACGAAGTAGGGAAGTATAACATTACACCGGCCTTTGGGGTGTGCGGGCTGGTATGGGGTGTGTTGTGGCTTCACAAATGCTTTGCTGCATACCTCGGTTGTAACGAGTGGTTATTTCAGTCAACGTTGCTCTTCTATCAGCTTGAATCAGTCGGCCCATTCTCCTCTGACCTCTAGCATCCACCAGCCATTTTTGCCCACCGGACTGCCGCATACTAGATGTTTTTCCCTTCTCACACCATTCTTTGTAAACCCTAGAAATGGTTGTGCGTGAAAATCCCAGTAACTGAGCAGATTGTAAAATACTCAGACCGGCCCGTCTGGCACCAACAACCATGCCACGCTCAAAATTGCTTAAATCCCCTTTCTTTCCCATTCTGACATTCAGTTTGGAGTTGAGGAGATTGTCTTGACCAGGACCACCCCCCTAAATGCATTGAAGCAACTGCCATGTGATTGGTTGACTAGATAATTGCATTAATGAGAAATAGAACAGGTGCTCCTAATAATTCTTTAGGTGAGTGTATATGAGCTAACTAATCATCTAATGTAATTGGATAAGGAATATGATCCATATGAAAGCACAGAGTACAGCAATGTCACTGCTCTCTCTCTGTCAGAACTGCAAAAAAACTGTAGAAAATGGCTGCTGGGGAGTTTCCTATATAGTAAGGGGTAGGCAACATTCCTTTTGGTTGCTAGGGATGTTGCTAAGCTCTGACAAAGATATTGCAGCCTACTCATTGGCCCACAAGCAAGAAGGGAGGGTACTGATGGAAAAAAAATCTAGAATATTCACAATTCCGAATATAAAGCACCATATTCTACATCTTCGTGAATTCTAGAAGTGCTGATATTCGCGATAAAAATTTGCGATTAGAATATTCGCGATCAACACTATTCGCGATCAACTCTTTTTGGGGTCTCTGGCTGTCACAGACAGCCAGAGACCCCGAAAAGAAGATATAAGTGGTTTATGTCTGCATCCTCTAGTGGAATCAGTGATCATGTGATTGCTCGGTGTCTTCGGCATAGCAGAGCTTCTGGGTCATAGCAAACCCAGATCATCTTTGCATGTGTAAATTGCCCCCACATGAGGGCTGTTATATCCCTGAAACTGGGGCTCCATTGGATGCCCCAGCTACTGTGGAAGTCTTTTAATGTCTTTTAACATACTACATGCCCAAAAAATATATTTAAAAAAGTAAAAAATATAGTGAAACACAAATAAGAAGAAAAAATATAATAAAAAATATCAATGCAAACCAAAAATGTCAGGGCCCCATACAGGCAAACTGTGTGAGCATCCTCTCCCTGTGAAATGTCTTTGTGCTGGGAGAGGGCCCCTCCACCAACCCGTGTCCAGCTGAAGGGTCACACAGCTTCATTAGCAGTGACTTCACGGAAGTAAATATTATTGAGGCTAACAACATCACAGATCCAAAGTGACCTCCAGTACTGCTCTGTGGGAATCGATTCCAGGTAATCTGAAATCTCTCCTTTTTTGTTAGCTCAGTAGCCATATGGGCGGTATTATCAGTGACTGGCAGCCTTCCCTGTATAAGGCCTCATTCACACATACGTGGAATTTCACGGACCACGGTCCGTGAAAACCCGTCCTGCCGAGTGCACGGCATCATTGGTTGCTATGATGCCGTGTGCTTTGTGCCGCCGTCTCTGTACAGTAATACACTCGTATAGATCATACGAGTGTATTACTGTACAGCGGTGGCGGCACAAACCATGTGCTCGTGCACTCAGCAGGACGGCAGGCCAGGTTTTCACGGACCGTGAAAATCCACGTATATGTGAATGAGGACAAAGTGTGTATATATAGATAGCTGCCAGTCACTGACTGCCCACTTGGCTATTGAGCTCATAAAGAGACAAGATTTCAAGGAATAAATTACATGTTTCCCTGAAACTTTTCCTACAAAACTATATCTCAATTTGCTCAACTCTTTCTCTATAACCTGCTGTCTGCAGATTGCATTGCGCTTTGTGGTGACAGGTTCAGGTCTGGGCACTAAGGGGTTAATATGTGTTCATTTGCAGGTACTGTGCCTGTAACTGTGATTTTATTGCATACTGTTTATTCTAGATGGGTTTTTGAATAATGTGAATGAGTGTAAGAGTGTACCGCTATGTGGGCTCCATACAAGGGGTGGATCCAGAATATACAGGTGAAACTCGAAAAAATTAGAATATCGTGCAAAGTTCATTTATTTCAGTAATGCAACTTAAAAGGTGAAACTAACATATGAGATAGACTCATTACATGCAAAGCGAGATATTTCAAGCCTTTATTTGTTATAATTTGGATGATTATGGCTTACAGCTTATGAAACCCCAAAGTCACAATCTCAGGTCCCCTTTGCTCAGGGGGTATGGATTAATTAGCTGCCTAGAGTGTGACACTTTGAGCCTAGAATATTGAACCTTTTCACATTAATGCAATTCCTTTTAATTTGCATTACTGAAATAAATGGACTTTTGCACGATATTCAAATTTTTTGAGTTTCACCTGTATACTGTAGTGCAGGGGTACTCAACTGGCGGACCGCGGTCCAAATACGGACCGCGGCCGCCAGTTGTCCGGACCCCGGCCATCCTTCAGAGCGCTCCTCCAATCGATTCAGTTCAGAGTGATCCGATCCGTTTGAACCGGCTCAGCTCAGTCACAGCACACAGCAATGCTGACAGAGACGCTCAGCTCACCTCACGCTGGCAGCAGGAGCCTGAGGGAGGGACTGGGAGGAGTCAGTAATATGATCTTAGAGTGGAAGCTGCTTCTGCCAGCCCCACCCCTCCCCGCCCACCAACCAATCACCGACCAGAGCTGAGGGGGCGAGGCAAGCACAGCACACTAGCAGCTCTGAGTCCTCGGAGTAGTGCAGGGTCAGGGAGTCTAAATGAATGGAATGAGTCACAAGAATCTAAAGATCCGACTCAGTTAGTGACTCATTCGATTCATTGAGTTAAAAGAGCCGTGAGTCAGACTGTAGAACAGGTTACACTGAGGCTGTCAGACTGTAGAACAGGTTACACTGAGGCTGTCAGACTGTAGAGCAGGTTACACTGAGGCTGTCAGACTGTAGAGCAGGTTACACTGAGGCTGTCAGACTGTAGAGCAGGTTACACTGAGGCTCTCGGCTCTTGTTGCAGCAGTGATAAGGAGCAGAGAGATAAGAGAAGGGACAGATGACACAGTTCAGCACATAGTTTTCCCTGTGCATTCACATTTCACATCACTTGGTTGGTTGTACTACTGTCAGTGTCAGACTGTTGTCACTGTGGGGAACAATGCACAACAGACAACAATTCACATTGCACACCACAGTGACAGCTTCCTCCTGTCCGCCTGTCCAACGTCAGCCTCAGCTTCCCTTTACTATAAAAAAATCACTCTTCCTGACTCACTCAATACTAATCAGAGACGAGTTCAACTTCAGAGAGCTGAAGAGCCGACTCACTGCAGTGTCACTGACTGAGTCAGCAGCTGCGCATGCGCACCGGCACCTAGAGTCTTCAGTTCACTTGCGAGTCAGCTCAGCAGTCTGACTCGCCAAGTGAACCGAAGATCCGATTCTGATCCGAATGAGCTGATTCAAATGAACCGATTCACCTAAAAGATCCGAACTTCCCATCACTATCTCCTGCACACTGTACCGTGCAGGAGGAGGAGCTTACCGGCGCACTTCCTCCTGTCCCAGAGCGCAGTGAGACAGGCCGGCTCCCTCCACATATAGCGCTCCTCCTCCTGCACACTCTGGTACGTGCAAGAGGCGGAGCTTACCGGCGCACTTCCTCCTTCCCAGAGCGCAGTGAGAGACGGCTCCCTCCACATGCAGGCACCAGCGCTTTCTCCCTCAGTGCGCTCACAGGTCCCTCCTCCCCTGCAGCAGCGGCAGCACATAAGGGAGCTTCAAGCTCCAAAGGACACTTACGTGCTGCTGGAGAGGGGAGGGACATCACCACTGCCACCAATGAAATAAATGTCACATTTGGAAAGTAAGGGGTGCGTGGAGAGGGCTACAGAGAGGCGGTTACACGTCACTGACTCCAGTGTCATGTTCCCATCTCCCCTGGGCCATCTTCTTTAGGTAACCTGATTAAATAAAGTGATTAAGCCCCATCAAACCATGATAGTTTTGTTCCGCATCCAATTACCATTATTGGGGCATTGGATGCGGACCCCTTAGTTTCAATGGAGCGGAAAAAGATGCAGACAGCACACAGTGTGCTGTCTGCATCTCTTGGGGCCCCATTGTAATTAAGGGGCCGCATCCAATCCCCCAATAATGGGAATTGGATGCGGAACAAAACTATCATATGTCTGTTCTGTGGCTTGGGTTGCCACCCGGCCAGTAGTTCACCAGCAAGGCTGGTATTTTAGTTCCCTTGCCGGTGCCAGAATTTTCCTGTAAGGACTGTTAGGGTACTTTCACACTTGCGGCAGGACGGATCCGACAGGCTGTTCACCCTGTCAGATCCGTCCTGCCGCTATTTCGCCGGACTGCCACTCCCCATTGACTATAGCGGGAGTGGAGCTACGGTGCAGCATGGCAGTGCACGGCGTGAGGCCGCCAGACGAAAAAGTCGGACATGTAGTACTTTTAGTCTGGCGGCCTCTCACCGTGCTGCGCCGTAGCTCTGCCCCCATCCCCATTATAGTCGATGGGCACAGAGCAGCGGCACGGCGAAGCAGTGGCAAGATGGATCTGACAGGGTGAGCAGCCTGTCGGATCCGTCCTTCTGCAAGTGTGAAAGTACCCTTACTAATGAGCACTTCCATCATGGAACGCCCATTAGTACAGCCGTTACCTCCACCGCTACTTGTGCTAGTAAAAAAATTAATAAAATTACGGTACCTCCACCTCCATTTGCTCACGCTGTGGAGAACACTCCCTGCTGACTAGAAGCTCAAGACAGGACCTACAAGACGTCATCACGTTGGAGCACCGGTCCTGAGCTTGCAGTCAGCAGCGAATGTTCACCGCAGCCAGGTGAATGCAAATTTTATTTTATTTTTTTTGCAAAAGCAGAGAAGGGGGGCACTAATGGGGGCAATACTCTTACTGGGGGCACTAATGGGGACATTATTCTTACTGGGGGCATTATTCTTACTGGGGCACTAATGTGGCCATTACTAATTCTGGGACTTACCCGGGGCGCTCCACTATAACGTCAGAGCGCCCCACGCGCATGGATCACATGATCGCATGGCATCTTTACTGTTGGCGTTCAGCTCGGACCTTCACCTGACTGCAGACCCAGGTATGTGGACCTTTAATAAAACTAGTTGAGTACCCCTGCTCAGGGGCGTAACGATCGCGGTCGCAGGGAGTGCGACTGCGACCGGGCCCGGCGGGGGGAGGGGGCCCGCTGTACTAACATGTAATGAAGCGCTGTGAAGGGGCCCGGCATGAAGTACAGTGACAATGCCGGGCCCCGTCAGGGCGCTCCATTCAGAGGCGTAGCGTGGGGGGGGGCCGTCGCCCCGGGCGCCACTCTGCAGGGGGCGCCGTCTGCGGGGCTGGCACAAGTTAAATCGCCGACGCTGTGTTTTTTTTTCTTCACACAGCGTTCGGCTGCAGAGCAGAGTGAGGAGGCGAGAGGGGGCGGGGCATGCACGGCAGTTCCCGATAGGCTCCGCCCACCTTCCAGGCGGGAAGTACAGTGCAGACTGCAGAGCCAGGAGCCGGAGGCAGCAAGAAGAAGCAGAAGATCATGGCTGCAGCTGAATCAGTAGGAGACTGTAGTCCAGCTATGAGCCTAGAGACAGTGATTCAACTTGAATTACTTAGTGGGGGCATTGTGCACTGTCTGTGGGGACAGTATTACTTTGTTGGGGCCCTGGGGCGCAAATTACGTAATGGGCAGTGCCCATTACGTAATTTGCCCCCCAGTGCCCCCACTAAGTAATACTAACTGCCCCCACAGACAGTGCACAACTCACTGCACACTGCCCATTACGTAATTTGCCCCCCAGTGCCCCCACTAAGTAATACTAACTGCCCCCACAGACAGTGCACAACTCACTGCACACTGCCCATTACGTAATTTGCCCCCCAGTGCCCCCACTAAGTAATAGTGCCCCACAGACAGTGCACAGTTGTGGCAGTATTACTTAGTGGGCCACTGGGGGGCAAATTACGTAATGGGCAGTGCGCAGTGAGTTGTGCACTGTCTGTGGGGGCAGTATTACTTTGTTGGGGCACTGGGGGGCAAATTACTTAATGGGCAGTGCCCATTACGTAATTTTCCCCCCAGTGCCCCCACTAAGTAATACTAAGTGGCTGAACAAATGCATGCCCTCGCAGGGGCAGCAGTGCAGCACAATCCACCATTATCCGGCCGGCCAGCAAGTACAGGAACAGCCAAACAGGAGGAGTCAGATCGATGACAGCCAGGTAGGAATCAGGAGAAGATGTTAGAACTTAGATGGATGGATCACAAGTAGGGGGCGTGGAGCGGGCGGCGGCTAGTCGGGATTCGGACTCGAGAGCACCGGCGCTCCCAGGCAGAGTGCGCTCTGCGCGGTGGCCTACTCTGCTTATAGGTGGCGCCGGCCCTGGATTCAAGCGACCCTGAGACAGAGTGAGTGACAGTCAGTGTCACTGTCCCAGAGTCCCAAAGTCCCACCCTGAGTGTGTAATTAGGTCAGTAGTTTACTTTGTTGGCATTGGCTGAGGGCAGGCAGGCTTTAGGGGTAATATATGATTATATGAGTTAAGTGCCAGTAAGTGTCATGAGAGCCAGGCCAAGGCTGCCAAGCAGATGGCACCATGGCACTGCAGTCAGAGTGCTGGTGAAGGATGACCAGGGACACTGAGACAGTACTGCCTCTCTGGGATGCCATCTGCCCATCTCTGCTGTCCATATACCAGGCCTACCCTGGTATATGGACAGCAGAGATGGGCAGATGGCATCCTCTGGGCAGTACTGTCTCTCTGGTCATCCTTCACCAGCACCCTGACTGCCACGGTCCTGCTTGGCCTGGCTCTCATGGCACTTCACTGCCTCGTGCTTGGCTATCAGCGCTGAGTGACTCAGTCACACTGCAACATTGACTGAGTCACTCAGTGCTGATAGCCAAGCATGAGGCAGTGAAGTGCCATGAGAGCCAGGCCAAGCAGGACCGTGGCAGTCCGGGTGCTGGTGAAGGAAGACCAGAGAGACAGTACTGCCCAGAGGATGCCATCTGCCCATCTCTGCTGTCCATATACCAGGTCTACCAGCATTAGCCATTGATATACCACCTGCCTGCCTGGTCACCCCACCTAACACTCACGGAGACAAGTGACTCAGACTGTTAGGTGTGGGGGGACCAGGCGGTATATGAAGGGGTAATACTGGTAGGCCTGGTATATGGACAGGAGAGATGGGCAGATAGCATCCTCTGGGGGTTGTATCTTACATGGGACTGTATGCTGGAGGAGCTGAAGGGAGAGTGATGTGTTTTACATGGGACTGTTTGCAAGAAGGACTAAAGGCAGGGGGAGTGTTGTATCTTACACAGGACTGTATGCTGGAGGGGCTGAAGGGGGCCATAATTATTACTATAATACTACAGAGGTGGTCATTATAATAATAATACAGAGGGGGCCATTATATATTATAATTATACAGAGAGCATTATACTTATGGGCACTACAGGGGAAGGGGACTTCTGTTATCTGAGGATGATAGTAAAGTGAGGAATCTAAAACATTTTCTGCAAAACTTTGCAGAGACGAGACATGGCTGAAAGAAGGTGTCATGATGGTCCTATCTCCGAATGAGGACGTTGATGAAAGTCTACATCACAGGAGATGTCACTGGATGTAACAGGTATGGTGCGGTATTCTCCTGTATATTTCATAGCAATGTATGTTATGTCCATCCAAATATCTGTTTCACGGTAGGGGGGAGGGGGTATATAGAATTTGTCCCACACTGCCTCAGCCTGGCCCCAGACTTGAGGTCACACTGTGTGTGTTCTGAATTCTGGGGCCTCACACCCATCTACTACATTATCTGTACTCATAGTTATCACCGTGTTATCTGTGGTGTTACATAGGACTGCAGGTGACATCTATTACATTATTTGTTTAAAAAAGGGGCGTGGTCACAGGTTGGGGGGGGGGGGGCGCAATACTTGGCTTGCCCCGGGTGCTTGTTACCCACGCTACGCCACTGGCTCCATTACATGTTTAATATGAGGCAAGGTGGGGGAGGTTTGCGCAGAGGGGGTGGGAGGAAGAGGGAGGACGCGCGCACTCACTCACATACACTCGGCCCGGCAGTTCTTGTCACTGCCGGGCTGTCTCCAGATCATCAGTGAAGCAGGAGCTCTAGCGCTCCCTCTGCTGGCCGCACATCGGGCTGCTGGCTGTGGGAGGAGCTCTGAAGGCCCGGGAAACTGCCTTTAGTACAGCCAGCAGTGCGATGTCAGTGTGGCAGCGCAACATCAGGGAAGAGGGTAAGTATGTGTTTTATTTTTATTTTCCTAACACTGCAGACTGGGGGCAAAGGGGAAGGGGGGGGGGGGTTGATGGGCACAACTAGAGTGAGGGGGCACAAAAGTGGGCATCTCTACTGAGGGGGCACCTAATCTGCCATAACTACTGTGAGGGGGGCACATAATCTGGCATAACCACTGTGAGGGGCACATATGTGGGCATATCTAATGTGAGGGGCACATAATCTGGCATAACCACTGTAGGGGGGCACATATCTGGCATAACTACTGTGAGGGGGGCACATATAAAGGCATAACTATGAGATGGCACATATAAAGGCATAACTACTGTGAGGGGGGCACATAATCTGGCATAACCACTGTGAGGGGCACATATGTGGGCATATTTAATGTGAGGGGCACATAATATGGCATAACCACTGTAGGGGGCACATATCTGGTCATAACTACTGTGAGGGGCACATAGTCTGGCATAACTACTGTGAGGGGGAACATATCTGGCCATATCCACTGTGAGGGGCACATATCTGGGCATAACTACTGTGAGTGGGCACATATCTGGGCATAACCACTGTGAGCGGGCACATATCTGGGCATATCCACTGTGAGGGGCACATATCTGGGCATATCCACTGTGAGGGGCACATATCTGGCATAAATACAGTGAGGGGGCATATATTTGGCATAACTACTGTTAGGGGGCACATATTTGGCATAACTACTGTGAGGGGCACATATCTGGGCATAACTACTGTGACAGGAACAAAGGTGGGCATAACTGCTGTGAGGGGCCACAAGAAGGACATAACTTTTGTGAAGGGACCACAAGGTGGGCTTAATTACTGTGAAAGGCCACAAGATGGGCATTACTACTGTGAGGGGCCACAATGTGGACATTAGTACTGTGTGGTAGCACTTAGGGGAAATGTCCTAAATTACCCTGCTATACATTGGCATAGCTCAGTCTACCAGGCCAGCAGAGCTCCCCCAGCTGGTAGTTTCACAGGGGTAGTCACCATCCCTTCCTTATGTGATTATTCTTTTTTTTTCTATCACCACAGGGACCTTGTTCTGGATCCAGCGGACATCACACCGACGCCAGCGACACCCTGGATGAGGTAGGACCAGATTTTATTAGGATTGGGTGAGTGTAGCCATGCATTGGGCTCTTTCACACGAGCGGATCCCGTGTGGCTAATCTGCTGTGTGAAAGAGAGCCAAGCGGCGCTCCGGACAGCAGAGACACCGAGCAGTAACATGATTGATAATGCTCCATGCCTCTCTATGATCGTTTTGCTACAAAATCACGGTGACCACTTTATCTCCCTGTGATTTTTTAGTAAAAAGGTCACAGAGAGGCACGGAGCATTATCAATCGTGTTACTGCTCCGTGTCTCTGCTGTCCGGAATGGGGCTTGGCCCTCATTCACGCAGCGGACTAGCCACACGGGAAAGCCATTAGTAAGAAAATCTGCCGCTTCTTTATAAAAATCGGGGGGTAGGGGGGCCCCGATACAAAGTTTGCACTGGGGCCCATAACACTCTAGTTACGCCACTGCCCCTGCTGTAGTGTATAGTTTTTAGGCTAGGGCTACCCCGTAGTGCTTCTGATTGATTTTTAACTATTGAGCTACAGCAGCAGTCCAAAGCAGTACACTGAAGCACATTTACTACGGCAAATGAACCATAATTCTTATACCACATTTATTAAGGGTTCTAAACACTTTTTTCCTCTATGCTCAACAAAGGGTGTGGCTTATCAGGAATAGTTGTGGCACTAAAATTGCACCAGAATTTAAGCAAACACAGCACAACTTTCATTTCTTACAGCACTCTTGAAAACTGAAAGCTGCACTGTAATTGACTTCTATGCGCATCAAAGACAGTATCATAAACTTGCCTTTAGACTAGACAATCAAAAAGTCTCCCAGATTTATCATCTAGTATCAGCCAATGTAATAAACCTTCAACATTTTTTTACTATCTAGTCTTAGGAGTAATGCAACAAGATGCCACTTTTTGAACATATTTTTTTGGGGGGTTTGCTTTGTTTAAAGAAATTTTTGGCACCAGGGGACTGCAGTACACTTGGCTTGGCTTTATTATAATTTTTTTCCAAAAAATCTCAATTCTAAATTTGGCTAAAATTTAGTTTTGACTACAAACATCTGGCCATCCCTTTACTAAATACAAACAAGCTTGCCATGGTGCAAGCCACATAAAAGATGTTTCAAACACTTCATAAATTTTTGCAATGGCCTACTTCACCAACAAAACAGACAAAAAAAAAACACTTCACTTTCGGACCTGAACAGCTTTGATACATGACCCCCTTAGCACTGTCTAAATTCTCGGTGTGTTTGGCCAACAGTTTAATGTGTATGGGGCGCTACTGACTCTTTCGACCAACAGCTAATGAATGTGTATGGACACCCTAGCACTTTGATCATGCCTTCAAATCTTACCAAATCCGCTACCACCCCAAGAGCCCATTCACAGAGTAAACATCTTTGCACCTGCTTTGGAAGTGCCCCTTTGTATAGAGTCTGTTGGATTTTAAATCTCCCGTGCATTTCAGTCTGCCTCTCATCTCTATGCATGTGCTATCTAAAAGACAAACTGTTTGTTTCCCATAGCAACCAATCACAGCACAGCTTTTATTTTTGTCCATGGCAACCAATCACAGCACAGCTTTCATTTTACTAGAGTGCTTCTTACAATAATGTAGACTTGTGTTTCCCAACTTGTATCTCCCCATCATGCCCTGATGACTGTAGGGGCATGATGCGAGTTGTAGTTTTGCAAAAACTGGGGAACCAAAGGTTGGTAAACATAGGTCTACAGTAAGAAGCACTGTAGTAAAATGAAAGCTGTGCTGTGATTGGTTGCTATGGGCAACCAGTTGTCTTTTCGACAGCACATGTTGGGAGATTACCACTCTGAATAAAAAAGGACCTTATTTTCTGACTACAGGCAAAGAGAGGCAGATTGATAAGTGTTGTAGTAAAATGAAAGCTGTGCTGTGATTGGTTGCTATGGGCAACAAACTGTCTCTTAGACAGCACGTGTAGAGAGATGAGAGGCAGAATGAAATGCATGGGAGATGAGAGGCAGAGTGAGAAGCGTGCCTCTGCAGTTACAGTTACATTGGTGCATACATTGGAATTCACGTTGCATCAAAAATATATTATTTTCTTAGAATCTTCCAGAACCCTGTGGACTGGACTTGACAAACCCTCAGTATTTAAAGTTGGATCATGAAGAGTATAAGTACCTGGTTGAGACTCATTGAAGCACATAGGAGCCTATGATGAACAAACTAACTAACAAACATTTATATACAGCGCATAGATTCGTAATATTGACCTGTTGAGTTATGTGCAATCATGTGGATTGCAGCTGTTAAAAATTGGTTAGTGGCAGTACAGAAGTCTCACTATAGCCTTAGCCTAAGGGTTACAATGGTCCACTTTTACACAATTTTTAAAATTGACAACCATGGCAGAAAAGGTATATTTCTACTCACAAGATGCATACATCAAAGGTCAACTTAATACAATGCAGTGAAGTGTAAAAATACCTAGAGATTGAGGTCATACAATTCAGCATTTTATAAATGTGAATTCTTACCTTTTTTCTACGAAGTCTAACTTGATCACACAACACTTCACAGGTAGACATGTTATCCTGGTTGGGAATAGACTGGGCACAATTTGTTGAACTTACTCCTTGTAAACCATCCTGTGAGACATTCAAATCACCATTCATCTCATAATGTGGCTCATCATGACTTTTGGTGTCTCTGCAGAGAGGTGATACATTTTGATAGCCTCTAGTTTCTCCTTTGGTTTCCAAATGCGAAGATACACAAAAATGTAAACTATCACAAGAATCAGTGGACGCACCACTGCAGATATTGTGTTCATATACAACTTTTGACCCATCGGATTTTCTTCTCTGTTGTGCAATTCTAGCAGAATTTAGCAGCTGTTCCCCAGACATATCCATTTCCTCCAAATCCATATTTCCATGTAACATTTCATTGAAGGATATTCCATCAAAAACATTCACATTGTCATCTTTGAGCTCATAATTACTATCTCTACCTTGAACTCCTGCATATGTGTCTTCCTCTTCATCAACACTAGTATTGCCAACTTCAAGTGTATTGCTCATATCTTCTTCAAGAAAAGTCTTAGCCAAGGAACTAATTCCATCCTGGTTTGGCAGACGGTCCTCATTCTTGATCTTAAGTTCTTTTTCATTAGGTGGCATGACGGTTTCAATGCTTGTGTTTGAAGATGCACTGTGGTCTTCTCTATCTAAGTTGTCATTTTCGTCTATTTCCTTGAAGATCCCTTCTTCAGCATCAAGAAAACCATTACAATCCTCTAATGAAATACACTCTGTCTCCTTTATATCTTCTTTCCCATGTTCTTCCATAGCTGTTTTTAAATTATCTACTTTAATTCCATGGCAACACAATTTATCACAACCAGAAGGGTTAGAAGACAATCCAATCCATTGAGATACATGATCTTCCCAGCTTTTTTTCCGAACAGAAACAGACATGTCACAAAGTAAAGCACCAGATAAGATTCGTAGACAGAGGAGCATGTGATTTCAACACAGGAATGCCGTGAAGAGTTATGCAGTTGACCGGGTGAAGTATCATCTACCAAACAAGAAATCAAATCAGTTAGGGTCTAAATGTTGACAAACGATCCACAAGCAATGCAGCAACCCTTGTCTGGATGAACTCCCTGTTTGCCAACATTTGTACAATAGAATCCTTTTTATTTTAGTCACAGGGTAACTCATTTCATGCATCTGAATTCTGTAAAGTCCCATGACTCTGTACTACTTATGAGATAATCACTTGCTACAGAATAAACTGGACAACTTAAAGGGTTGTGCCACAAAACATATTCAAAATGTTTCAATCCAGCACCTGTGTCTTAATACTTTTGTAATTGCATGTAATAAAAAATGTAAGTAACAATCGATACCCCTGGTGCTTGCTTGCTCCTGTTTACACACTTGGCTGAAGGTGTCGCAGCGGCACCGCACAAACCGCTGCCGAACTGTGGACTGTAAATTTCAATATACAGTACAGACCAAAAGTTTGGACACACCTTCTCATTCAAAGAGTTTTCTTTATTTTCATGACTATGAAGGCATCAAAACTATGAATTAACACATGTGGAATTATATACATAACAAACAAGTGTGAAACAACTGAAAATATGTCGTATTCTAGGTTCTTCAAAGTAGCCACCTTTTGCTTTGATTACTGCTTTGCACACTCTTGGCATTCTCTTGATGAGCTTCAAGAGGTAGTCCCCTGAAATGGTCTTCCAACAGTCTTGAAGGAGTTCCCAGAGATGCTTAGCACTTGTTGGCCCTTTTGCCTTCACTCTGCGGTCCAGCTCACCCCAAACCATCTCGATTGGGTTCAGGTCCGGTGACTGTGGTGGCCAGGTCATCTGGCGCAGTACCCCATCACTCTTCTTCATGGTCAAATAGCCCTTACTTTCAAAGTTCTCCCAATTTTTCGGCTGACTGACTGACCTTAATTTCTTAAAGTAATGATGGCCACTCGTTTTTCTTTACTTAGCTGCTTTTTTCTTGCCATAATACAAATTCTAACAGTCTATTCAGTAGGACTATCAGCTGTGTATCCACCTGAATTCGCCTCAACGCAACTGATGGTCCCAACCCCATTTATAAGGCAAGAAATCCCACTTATTAAACCTGACAGGGCACACCTGTCAAGTGAAAACCATTTCAGGGGACTACCTCTTGAAGCTCATCAAGAGAATGCCAAGAGTGTGCAAAGCAGTAATCAAAGCAAAAGGTGGCTACTTTGAAGAACCTAGAATATGACATATTTTCAGTTGTTTCACACTTGTTTGTTATGTATATAATTCCACATGTGTTAATTCATAGTTTTGATGCCTTTAGTGTGAATCTACAATTTTCATAGTCATGAAAATAAAGAAAACTCTTTGAATGACAAGGTGTGTCCAAACTTTTGGTCTGTACTGTATATGACACCGCGCTCTCACCAGGCACTGCCAGCCCACTATCACACAATGAAGGCGTCACAGACACAATTGCCGATAAGTAACAAGCAGTGAGTAGTTACCTGTTCCGTAGCGCTTACTCTGTGACTATTCCTTCTTCCTTCGTGTGAACTGTCGTGGTGCTGGGTGTTAGGCTAAGGTTACTAGATTGCGGCTCACGCCCCAGCAGGTGGTGTGATGCCGTGTGTATAATTCGTACCTCTCGCTGATCTCAAGCGGATAGTGACGTCACTATACTGACTACGGTGAGTCGTGGGTACCAGAATTCCTGTCTACGTCCTTGTCCTTCGTTAGGAAACCCTTTCACTCCTCTGCTCCACATCTTTTTATTCTGAGGATTTCGGGTGAATGCTACCTATAGATAACTACATTATTTAAATGCGAACAGCTCAATCTCAGAATTCAACCCTCCAGGTGTTAATGTATCCATATTGAAGATCCATTTAGTTTCTGCTCTTGACATACTTTTAATCAAATCCCCCCCTCTAGATCCCAATCTAATCAATTCAATCCGACAGAAGTTTGAGCCATCAAATCTCCCCTCATGTTTTTCCATGTAGTGCCTCGACAATGGATGCCCCTCAAATTTTTTCTCTATATTATATATATGTTCCCCCACTCTTTTCTTTATTTGTCTCTTGATCCGACCAATATATATCTTGTTGCAGGGGCATGTAATAGCATATATTGCCCCCCAACTATGACATGTAATAAAGCCTCTAATATCTTCTTTGTATGTGCCGTTATTATTTGCTATACTGGCTTGTATTTTATTATTAGATATTTTACACCCTATGCATCTTCTGCAAGGGAAGAAGCCATTTTTATAAAAGCAAATCCCTAAGAAGGTGGCAGGAGGGGAGGGGACACAAAAAATATATAAAAAATGTAAGAGAGGAATCCCAGATGGAGACTCAATTCATACATACAAATGTAAGATGTAAATCCAAATATCCTGCCCTACAAGAATATTCAGCAGCATTTAACACTTTCATGACGTTAGTCACCAAGGAAGGTGAAAAAAACAAAAAATCCCCAATATCTAAGTAATATTACTAAGGGGGAAAGGAAAGCAATTAAATCCATGCAGGAAAATAATAATATTGTTATCCACCCAGTGGATAAAGGAGGGGGGATCGTTATAATGTCGAAAGAGGACTACCACAAGGAGGTAAAAAACATATTGAATGACAGTAAGACATACCAACAATTGAGGAAAGATTCAACTGAAGCCTATAAAGGGAGCTAAAAAAACTGTACAAAGAGGGAGGAATCAGGACATTTTAAGAAAAGAAGAAGCTATGTTTATTTATTTGCCACATCCCAGAATAGCGGCATTTTACCACAATCCGAAAATTCATAAGGATACAATAAAACCACCAGGTAGGCCCATTGTGTCGGGCATAGAGTGTCTTACTAGTGCCCTTTCCAAATATGTAGATGAACAGCTACAACCGCTTGCACAATCCCTCCCCACATATCTTAAGTATACCACACATGTATTACAAATCCTAAATGACATCAAGTGGGAAGAGTGATATATATTAGGAACGCTGGCTGTTAAATCGCTCTATACGGTTATTGAGAACCAAAGAGGCTGTGAGGCGGTGAAATTCTTTCTTGAAAAAAAGGGGGATATGCCAGAAGCCCAAATTAAATACATAGGGGATTGTATTATGTTTGTCCAACAAAGGAATTATTTTACATAAGATGATAGATTTTACCTCCAGACGTGGAGGACCGCGATGGGGACGAGGTTCGCACCTGGGTTCGCTAATTTATATGTGGGGTGGTGGGAACACCATACACCCTGATGGTGAGCTCAGGGCGAACCTCGTCCTCTGGCAGCGTTTTATAGATGACTTGATTTTTATATGGAAGGGAGGGGAAGATCAGTTACAGGAGTTTTTTTATGATATTAATAAAAATTATTTTTATTTAGAATTCACATTGGCTTTTAGTAAAACAGAAATACATTTTTTAGATTTAACAATTTTTATTGAGGATAATAAAATATGCACAATAACTTTTAATAAACCTACGGATGCAAATAGTCTTATCTCCAAAGAAAGTTGTCACCTTCCACGGTGGCTAGAGAATATTCCGAAGAGCCCATTTCTGCTCATCAAAAGAAATTGTACGAAATTAGTGGAGTATGAGCGGGAAGCTATAGCCATGCAGGATAAAGCCTCATGCACACGTCCGTGGAACACGGACCGTGAGATACCGGCCTGGATTCCTGCTGAGTGCACTAGCGCACGGCGTCATTGGTTGCTATGACGCCGTGCGCTTTGTGCCGCCGCTGCTGTACAGTAATACACTCGTATAGATAATACGAGTGTATTACTGTACAGCGTCAGGCGCACGGCGTCATAGCAACCAATGATGCCGTGCGCTCTTGCACTCAGCAGGAATCCAGGCCGGTAGCTCACGGTCCGTGTTCCACAGACATGTGCATGAGACTTAAATTTGAGGTAAAGGGATATGATGTAGTTAAGTTGATGACACAGAAGGTTGAGGATGGACAGATGAATAGACAAACATTATTAAAGGAAAGGAAAAATCAAAGTTAAAAGACGATGAGATAACAATCCCACCCCTCATTTTACCATATAACAGTCAGGTGAATATCTTCAAGAAAATTGTGATTAAACATTGGAATGCCCTGAGGGAAGACAAAATGATGGGGGAACTCATTCCAAAAGAGCCTAGGTTCATTTACAGGAAAGCAAAAAACATTGGCAACATTATAGCATCTACAAATAGTTGCATTACTAAACAAGCAGATAATTGAAACACACCATGGAGGCATAGGCCAACAAAATGGCTTCTTCCCTTGCAGAAGATGCGTAGGGTGTAAAATATCTAATAATAAAATACAAGCCAGTATAGCAAATAATAACGGCACATACAAAGAAGATATTAGAGGCTTTATTACATGTAATAGTTGGGGGGCAATATATGCTATTACATGCCCCTGCAACAAAATATATATTGGTTGGACCAATAGACAAATAAAGAAAAGAGTGGGGGAACATATATATAATATAGAGAAAAAATTTGAGGGGCATCCACTGTCGAGGCACTACATGGAAAAACATGAGGGGAGATTTGGTGGCTCAACATTCTGTGGGATTGAATTAATTAGATTAGGATCTAGAGGGGGGGATTTAATAAAAAATATATCAAGAGCAGAAACTAAATGGATATTCAATATGGATACATTAACACCTGGAGGGTTGAATTCTGAGATTGAGCTGTTCGCAATTGAATAATGCAGTGATCTGTAGGTAGCGTGCACCCCGGAATCCTCAGAATAAAAAGATGTGGAGCAGAGGAGTTAAAGCGTTAAGGTCAATGAGAGGAGTGTATAAATACTAGGTACCAGGCAGTATTACAGTATTCCTTTTCCTGACGAAGGACAGCGTACTGCCCGAAACGCGTAGATAGGAATTCTGGTACCCACGACTCACCGTAGTCCGTATAGTGATGTCACTATCCGCTTGAGATCAGCGCGAGGTACAAATTATACACACGGCATCATGCCACCGGCCCGGGGCGTGAGCCGCAATCTAGTAACCTTAGCCTAACACCCAGCACCACGACAGTTCACACGAAGGAAGAAGGAATAGTCACAGAGTAAGAGCTACGGAACAGGTAACTACTCACTGTTTGTTACCTATCGGCAATTGTGTCTGTGACGCCTTCATTGTGTGATAGTGGGCTGGCAGTGGCTGGGGAGTGCGCGGTGTCATATATATTGTAATAAAAATATTAGTATAGCCACTGAATACCATCTGTATGGCGCCAACTGCTGTTTGTTCTTTTCCTTATTTTTGGTCTGCTTCACTAATATGCTCAGTTATAATATTCGACTGTCACCAGCCAATATCTTCTGTTAAAAGCAGTGTCAGTTACAGGGAAAGAAATACAGCAGACAGGACGCGCCCAACAGAAATGGTGCAAATTATGTCACAAATCTATGCATCCTCACAACAGCGGTAGATTTCATATTGTGACTACAGTGAGCCCAAAATGCATTAAATTTATTAAGGGATGTGTGCCTTTTAAAAAAATTGGCACATTTTACGCCAACAAACTTTAATGTATGACTCGTCTTAATAATTCTCCCTCTATGAAGGTATATTTGTATCTTTTATTCATACCAGTGAATTGTGTGCTTAGTGTATGCAAGGAACTGGAGCAGGTCAACAATGATGAAGGTTATAAAAGATAAAATTATAATAGTAAGCTATAAAATCCATGAAACAACATAATGGACCTGTCGGTGGGGAAACAACTACATTTTTATGCTAAATAAAGAATAAATGAGATAATATACATGACTAGAGAGCACGGGGGGAATTGATTTGGGGAGGAATAAAGGAATATAGTACGGTTTGTACAGTGCCTTAAACATAATGGGTGGAACATGATCAAGTATACTGGACAAGAAGAAGTGTCTAGTCATGGTATGACATACAGAGCACTATAGTCCTTCATTGCCAGTACTATCTGCCTTGGAAAATGAAAATGGTGACGGTAATAAGGGAAAAGGGTTAATAGGGCTTGTATATGCCTTTAATGCTAATCCCCTAACCGTTCTACCCATAATTACATTAGCTTGACCAATTTTTTTAACACATTTGTTAAACTTTTGCACAGGAGCGTACATAGATAGCATAGGGCAGCATAGCAAAACTTAGCCACTTTATGTGACAACTGCCATAAATACACTGATAAACTTCCCCCATAATGTTCTAAATATGCTGTTCCTCTTCATCAATGGGCTGATTTACTAACCCTATAAATGGTGTAATCTTACACAGGCTGTTTAGACCTGCATCAGATTTATCACAGGGGCTCAGGACCCTTTTCTCTGACTCTAAGGTTGGCCTACTTTGAGAAAAAAAATTACACCAGGAATGTGGGGCAATTTTGGCGCAAACTGCCATGCCCCTTTCCCCGTGAAGCCATTCCCCTTTCTACTAAGACCCACTCTTTTTTTATGCGAGTCAAAATATAGAAAAAACTACATTGTGCCAATTTGCACCACTTTTTCTATAGTTCCTAGGCACAGGCACATAAGTAAATCTGAGCCATTATATGATAAAACTGGGAGAGCTCAGTGCACAGGAATGTATACAGTCAACATTTAACTAAATGGAATCTGTACAAATTTCTGCACTGAGCTCCCTCTAGTGGTGGATACAGGCAAGTGCAGTGGTGTCATGTAGGAAAGCAGGAAGATTTCAGTAGTTTATGGCACATTACATCAGGACCCTATGGAAGCCACGTGGCATGCCTCCATGGTGAGTACGCCACTGCTTTTTCACATGCCTTCATAGTCAACAATTGCTTCTAGTGTGGGCAACATGATGTCTTTGTGCGCAGTTGTAGATATTAATAAAACTGAACTGTTCCCACGTAAAAACCCCTTTAAATGACTTTATTACCAAAATGATTCCACAGATGCTTAGCATGTGAATCTTCTGTAAACTGCAGCTGTACTACTTGTTTTCTGAGTGCATTCCACTGGAGCATCCAAGCTGTATGGCAGGAGATCATAAAGCATAAGACTCGCATTGCGAAATATTCAGAACACAAATGACAGCTGACTCCTTTGACTCGCACCTTAAAATCTAATACATGTCTGCTTATTAAGAACACCAACTACTGCTTAACATCACATTGCTATTTCTTCTGGGTCATTTTAGGCCGTCTGTCCAGCCAGAGTATCAAAAGCCTTATGGAGGAAAAGCAGCTAATCTCTGTTATCTGCACGCTGGTGTTCCAGCTTGTTATCCGTTATAAACAATGCTTCACAATTTGGCTTATTTCATAAAGTAGTTTATTCATATGGCCTTGTAATTCATCTATAGATGTGAATACAAAGCAGTGGGACCCTCTCTCTAAGTTTCCCATAGCATCTGTATGGGGTCAGGGGCAGACTGGCCATAGACCCTACAGGGAATTTTCCTGGTGGGCCGATGCCCATAAGGCCACCAGAGCCCTCCTGACTGTCGCTACTACTGGGGTAATTATAAGGGTCTTTATTAGAGGAAGTCCATACTGCATGCTGAAGGTGTTGTGGCCCACATTTCACCTCTTAAGCTCCCTGCTCCATATCCAAGACAATTTAGGAAGAAGGACAGATCGTGGCAGCTAATGATGGCCACCAGAGAGAGATAGCTTCTGGGGATGTATTTTGTGCTGCACTGTGGTATTTGGTTTTGAGGGATGGTATTCTGTGCTGCATTATGGTATTACTAACCCTGCCACATTGTATTGAGTCCATCTACTTGTGTTGCTCCACCTTCTGACAATTTGGACCCACCTACAACATTGGGGCCACTTTTTTTTTTTTTTTCCAGGACTACTTTAAATCTGTCCCTGCATGGGGTCCTTGTAGAAAGAATTCTCGACAGTCTACGATTGCAAATATTTTTCATTTGTATATTGAGAATAAATTATCTGAACTTTGCTCTCAGCTCTATACTACATTTTAGGAACAATCTTCCAATAATGTTGTGCTTTTAACCAAACTCAAGTTTCTCTTTCTGAGTGACCATTAGAGACATGGTAATCAACAATAGACATTTGCATGGGGTGGTGAACCGAATGGCCCTAACTCTATCTCCACTGCCACTGTACAGAGCATGCAATGAATTGGCAACTTATATCTACATCAGCCTGTAGGGAGCACGCTATCTGTTACCAGCTGATGTAGTCCTGTCTGTGTATGCTTGGAGGGCCTAGGTGTCCTGTGTGTGCAGACTGGGTACTATGCTAAGGGTGGGGATTGGGGGGCGGGGGCCTCTGATCATCCTGTGAATGCAAACTGAGTTGTACTGTGGATTCTATGTGTGTGTGAGTGTTTTCGTCTGAATCTTGGTTCCCATATATGTTTATAAGGGGTTTAGGATCTTGTATGTTTGGACTGCAAACATCTGGAGTCCACCTATATTTTTCACTGGTTTACAGAAATTCCAATGAGCTCTATTTAAATGTGATTTATGTATTATTTTAAAATGAGCCATCCATCACATGAATTGGCCCAGGAATCAGATTTACTAGTCTAATATAGGTAATTAATACCAACAGTATATGAGCTTCCCCGCCCAAATAAACTGTTTAAAAAATTCAAAACCTGCCATGAAAACACATTGTAAGGCAAGAGCTGTAATAAACATGTGTTCAACATTATAATTTTGGAAACAAGCTTCTGTCAGATCACATGCCACAGAAACAAACTGCAAGAGAGGCATAAACAGTCCTGAGCCACCATATTGCTGTCACATGCTTGGCTGGAAATTTACTACAGCGAACACATAGAAAATTTTAATTTGCAGGTCATTTTTCAAGTCATTTTTTCAACTCTTAAAGATTTGGCCACTGTCTGGTTACTGTTGACCAATGTGCATGTAAGATGACTACATGTCCCTTTGTTAGGCAAATATTCTGTGCTGTCCTCATACAGGTCCTGTCCATAAAATGGCTGGTGATGGAGGGTCATGTCCCTACATCGCTCAGACTCCTCCATTCTAACACATTGAACTTGCACTAACCTCCCAACAGTGCAAGTGCAGATGGCAGGTGCATTATATTTAAATGAACAAGAAATCACATGGAGGTAATTTGCCTGGTGACATGACCCTCCACCAGCAGCCACTTTATGGACAGGACCTCCAAGTGGACAGCATAAAAGACTTGGCCAACAAGGGGGCATACAGTCAGGTCCATAAATATTGGGACATCGACACAATTCTAACATTTTTGGCTCTATACACCACCACAATGGATTTGAAATGAAACAAACAAAACGTGCTTTAACTGTAGACTGTCAGCTTAAATTTGAGGGTATTTACATCCAAATCAGGTGAACGGTGTAGGAATTACAACAGTTTGCATATGTGCCTCCCACTTGTTAAGGGACCAAAAGTAATGGGACAGAATAATAATCATAAATCAAACTTTCACTTTTTAATACTTTGTTGCAAATTCTATGCAGTCATTTACAGCCTGAAGTCTGGAACGCATAGACATCACCAGACGCTGGGTTTCATCCCTGGTGATACTCTGCCAGGCCTCTACTGCAACTGTCTTCAGTTCCTGCTTGTTCTTGGGGCATTTTTCCTTCAGTTTTGTCTTCAGCAAGTGAAATGCATGCTTAATCGGATTCAGGTCAGGTAATTGACTTGGCCATTGCATAACATTCCACTACTTTCCCTTAAAAACTCTTTGGTTGCTTTTGCAGTATGCTTTGGGTCATTGTCCATCTGCACTGTGAAGTGCCGTCCAATGAGTTTTTAAGCATTTGGCTGAATATGAGCAGATAATATTGCCCGAAACACTTCAGAATTCATGCTGCTGCTTTTGTCAGCAGTCACATCATCAATAAATACAAGAGAACCAGTTCCATTGGCAGCCATACACGCCCATGCCATGACACTACCACCTCCATACTTCACTGATGAGGTGGTATGCTTAGGATCATGAGTAGTTCCTTTCCTTCTCCATATTCTTTTCTTCCCATCACTCTGGTACAAGTTGATCTTGGTCTCATCTGTCCATAGGATGTTGTTCCAGAACTGTGAAGGCTTTTTTAGATGTCGTTTGGCAAACTCTAATCTGGCCTTCCTGTTTTTGAGGCTCACCAATGGTTTACATCTTGTGGTGAACCCTCTGTATTCACTCTGGTGAAGTCTTCTCTTGATTGTTGACTTTGACACACATACACCTACCTCCTGGAGAGTGTTCTTGATCTGGCCAACTGTTGTGAAGGGTGTTTTCTTCACCAGGGAAAGAATTCTTCGGTCATCCACCACAGTTGTTTTCCGTGGTCTACCAGGTCTTTAGGTGTTGCTGAGCTCACCGGTGTGTTCCTTCTTTTTAAGAATGTTCCAAACAGTTGTTTTGGCCTTGCCTAATGTTTTTGCTATCTCTCTGATGGGTTTGTTTTGTTTTTTTCAGCCTAATGATGGCTTGCTTCACTGATAGTGACAGCTCTTTGGATCTCATCTTGAGAGTTGACAGCAACAGATTCCAAATGCAAATAGCACACTTGAAATGAACTCTGGACCTTTTATCTTCTCATTGTAATTGGGATAATGAGGTAATAACACACACCTGGCCATGGAACAGCTGAGAAGCCAATTGTGCCATTACTTTTGGTCCCTTAACAAGTGGGAGGCACGTATGAAAACTGTTGTAATTCTTACACCGTTTATCTGATTTGGATGTAAATGCCCTCAAATTAAAGCTGACAGTCTGCAGTTAAAACACATCTTGTTCATCTCATTTCAAATCCATTGTGGTGATATATAGAGCCAAAATTTTTAGAATTGTGTTGATGTCCCAATATTTATGGACCTGACTATTTATTAGATCAGAGGAAATCTGACTTTCGGCACCTCCACCGATCACCTGTTTGCATAGACCCATTCAGACTAATTATGGAAAGTATGGCATAGTTCCTTACCGACCAATGTAAACAATGTAGAAGCATGAAAAGCTCATATAATCAAAGTGGCTATTTCAAAGAATTGGTAGAATCCATGGATCTAATACTGATAGACTTCCAGCTTCGATCTTGTCTCCTTTTTCCCTTCTAATGGGGTTTTCCTACAACAATCTCATGTGCCACCCTGCAGCCTACAATTCACATCATCCCCTTGGCTCTTAACTTGCTCAGCTCTGTGTTGTATCTAAGGGTAGCCAGTGCTAGATCAAACATATTGTAGAACTAAGTCATATTGGAGAATCTCCAGTGTATTCCTTGAGCTGCAGCTTCATCTTGTCTCCTTGTTCCTGCCTTTATAGATTTCTCCCTGTCAGCTCTTTCAAGCAGAATGTCACATCACATAGAAATACACAGAAGACTCTGCACACAGCGCACGCATATAGATAGTGTGTGTCAGGGGAGATTTTTAATTCTGCTAATCATTGCAGGGAGTTATCTAACTATATCACTGGACTCCTTGTCCCTTAGATAGGGCAGAAATTATAACATCAACTTCATTCTATGAAGTTGAGAGCTGCCAGGAGGGATTTGATAGATGCTGATATAATCCTATAGTTCACAAGAACTCTGCACACAGGTGAGACTGACCAACTGTCTACACAGGAGATCGAACTCTGGACTGGTGGTCAGACTGGGGATTACATGACACAACTGCCCATAATGAAAGGGTTCAAAAAGAGTGTAAATGAACTGGGGTGAAACAAATGGCATTGTTAGAATAATGCTGGAGAGGAGCATTATGTGTCCGAAAGGATTGGCTGGAATGGTTTTTTAAGTAAAATATATATAAGACTCAAACTCTCTTTCTTTCTTTTTCACAAGGCTTGCAGAAGTAGAAAGTAGTAGGAGAAATGAGTCTTTGGTATAGTAAAACTTAAAGAGGACCTTTCACCGATCCTGACATTGTGAACTAAGTATCATGACATATACAGCGGCGCCCAGGGATCTCACTGCACTTACTATTATCCCTGGGCGCCGCTCCGTTCTCCCGTTATGTCCTCCAGTATGTTCGGGGACTTGGTTATAGTAGGCGGAGACTTAGGGGACTTGGTTATAGTAGGCGGAGTCTGCCCTTGTTCTGCTGGGCATCTCCTTCTCCTAGGCTGTAGCGCTGGCCAATCGCAGCGCAGAGCTCACAGCCTGGCAGGTTTTTTTCTCCCAGGCTGTTAGCTCTGCGATGCGATTGGCCAGCGCTACAGCCTAGGGGAAGGAGACGCCCAGCAGAACAAGGGCAGACTCCTCCTACTATAACCAAGTTCCCGAACATACCGGAGGACATAACGGGAGAATGGAGCGGCGCCCAGGGATAATAGTAAGTGCAGTGAGATCCCTGGGCGTCGCTGTATATGTCATGATACTTAGTTCACAATGTCAGGATCGGTGAAAGGTCCTCTTTAAGTAACATAAGTACTTCTCAAGCAGAAATTTCTATTTTCAAAGGACCAAAGCGAGTGATTATGAGGATAGCTATAGAAAATTATTTTAAATGAGTATTTCGAATATAAAAATGATCTAATCTGTGAATCTAAATATAACTTTGATTTTGGTCACACTTGTGTTGAGGTTTCCATTATGTACACATAATGGAAATGGAAATGCTTTGTGCAGCATTATTTTTCCAATTAAATATGATGGAATGTGCAAAGAGACTTTGAATGAAGCCTCCAACACTGATGTGAATGTAGCCTACTAGCCTTACTTAGGGTCCCTGGTAGGTAACTTTGGAGCTCTATTGGATATTAGAAAAGTCTATGATATCCAGGAAATATACAGGCTCTACAAATAGAAGGGTTTAGTAAAACCAAAATTTTTGAAGCGTGGGACCAAAGTATTTCTAAGTATTTGACCCAAGTATCAATTTATACTTGAAGAAAGATTATTGATCCCATCATATGTAATTTATAGTGTTGATCGATCACCAAAGTGCTCGGGTGCTCGAGTAGAACACTTTGGGATGCTCGGGTGCTCTACAGATGGAAGTTAATGGGAGAACCAGAGCATTAAACAGGCACCCACTGCTCTAAAACGGGGAGGGTGTCATAGAAATTGATGGAAATACCAATGAAATGGTTCGGGAACAGCAAGGGGAGGATGTCTGGATGCATCTTGGACTCCTAGGTTGCTGCTGGGAACAATGTTGTCCGAGTAGTACGCCACTTTTACAGACTGACAATAATATGCACAGAACCGAAGATAAAATCGATTTTAGAGGAAAAATCGATTTTAGAGGAAAAATTATTAGGAACATTTTTTCCTGTATATTTACTTGTATATAAAGTGCAAGTGCTGCCAAAAATTACAAGGAACAGGCACTCCAATACAACTGTATATCACATAAATGAAAGCCTCATTCACATGGTACAATTGTTCAGGTAGTGGGACTCCTACACTCATAAAGCCTGTGCACTAAGTGAAAGGGCTGCCAAAAATTACAAGGTACCGGCACTCCAATACACCCTTTATTACACATAAAAGAAGGCATCATACACACACTTGAAAAATTATGATTGATGGCCTGCTGGTGACCCTCAAAAACATTAGGAGCAAGGGAGTGCTGGTGACCCTCTAAAACATTAGGGGCGAGGGCCTGTTGCGGATCTGACCATCTAATACATTAGGGGTAAGGGTCTGCCGCCGAGCTGACCCTCTAAAACATTAAGGGCGAGTGCCTGCTGCTGATCTGACCATCTAAAACATTAGGGGAGAGGGCCTGCTGCTGATATGACCATCTAAAACATTATGGGCGAGGGCCTGCTGGTGACCCTCTAAAACATTAGGGGTGAGGGTTAGAGATGTCGCGAACATAAATTTTTCAGTTCGCGAACAGTGAACGCGAGTTTCCACAAATGTTTGCGAACAGGCGAACCTGGGCGAACCGCCATAGACTTCAATAGACAGGCGAATTTTAAAACCCACAGGGACTCTTTCTAGCCACAATAGTGATGGAAAAGTTGTTTCAAGGGGACTAACACCTGGACTGTGGCATGCCGGAGGGGGATCCATGGCAAAACTCCCATGGAAAATTACGTAGTTGACGCAGAGTGTGGTAAGTTAAATTCGCAATGCGATTAATATAACCTGTATTAATCGCATTGCGATTACAACTTAGATCTGAGTTCCTAATGGTTGTATTGCTAGAATATAACGAAGATTGAGAATATAGTGCTATATTCGTCAATTCTAGCAATACAACCATTAGGAACTCAGATCTAAGTTGTAATCGCAATGCGATTAATACAGGTTATATTAATCGCATTGCGATTCCAACTTAGATCTGAGTTCCTAATGGTTGTATTGCTAGAATTGACGAATATAGCACTATATTCTCAATCTTCGTTATATTCTAGCAATACAACCATTAGGAACTCAGATCTAAGTTGTAATCGCAATACGATTAATATAACCTGTATTAATCGCATTGCAATTACAACTTAGATCCAGTGGCGTTGCGAGGGGGGTGCGGTGGGTACGGGCTGCACCGGGTGACACCAGTCTGATGGGGTGTCACCCGCGGCCCGCCGGCGCAGGAGTTCTCACTCACAAGTTCAACTTCTAAACTTTGCAAGCAAGCAAGCACGTCGCACCGTCACGTGGTAAAGGGGGAAGGGGTGTGACTCACTGCAGCCTGGTGAGTGGTGGGGCGCCGCGGCAGCTGCCCTGCAGAAGTCTCTGGTGCCGGGAGGAGGAGGTAGGTAGAGCGGCTCTGACTTTATAGGCCAAATTATTTTAATAATACCCCAATAATAATAAGTTAATAACCTAACCCCATTCATAAATTACTGGTGGATTATTATAGAGACGGCCCCAGGCCAGGAGACATAAGGGGTTGGGTTGAACTGTGGGCTGGGGCCACCCGGCCACATTTACTAATCTTTGTTCAGGGGGGCCCTCATAAATATAGACCCACATGGTGTGGACTGGTCATTTTTACTAAGGAATATAGTTTAAACGTTTATGTGCAAAAAAGAAAATAAGAAGTCAGCTCCAATCAGATATCTGCGCATAGACCAAGACTCTATGCAGGGTCTATGCAGATATCTGATTGGAGCTGACTTAGTGACTTCTTTTTTTTCCCTCTTTATCTCTTTATTATGGCTTCGGGGGTGGGGTGGGGGGGCAGGGGTGACACCATTTTCTACCGCACCGGGTGACACCAGCCATAGCAACGCCAACCATTAGGAACCCAGCTCTAAGTTGAATTCGCAATGCGATTAATATAACCTGTATTAATCGCATTGCGATTACAACTTAGATCTAAGTTCCTAATGGTTGTATTGCTAGAATTGACGAATATAACGAATATAGCACTATATTCTCAATCTTCGTTATATTAGCAATACAACAACCATTAGGAATCCAGCTCTAAGTTGAATTCTCAATGCGATTAATATAACCTGTATTAATCGCATTGCGATTACAACTTAGTCAAATTTGTGACACTGCAGCTTCCGAATGAATCTAAAATGGATGCTGTCCAGGAGGTGGGAGGGTCTGGGAGGGAGGGTATGCTGCTGATTGGCTGGAATGTGTCTGCTGACTGTGAGGTACAGGGTCAAAGTTTACACAATGATGACGAATAGGGGGCGGACCGAACATCGCATATGTTCGCCCGCCGCGGCGAACGCGAACAAGCGATGTTCGCCGGGAACTATTCGCCGGCGAATAGTTCGGGATATCTCTAGTGAGGGTCTGATGCTGAGCTGACCCTCTAAAACATTAGGAGCGAGGGCAGCCTAATAAGCATGTTGATATGATGGAGGAGGAGGACGAGAAAAGGAAGATTGAACCATATACCCTTTTTCGTGGTGGAAGGGGATCATGGGAATACAGTGTATTTAATACACCATAAAAGCCACAATTAAAGTGCCTTTATGTTCAGCCGCTTTCCTCTGGTGGAGTAGAGAAGACAGGGGTAATCCAGGCCTTGTTCATTTTGATAAGAGTCAACCTGTCAGCATTTTCAGTTGACAGGCGGATGCGCTTATCAGTTATTATGCCCCCAGCAGCACTAAATACCTGCTCTGACAAAGCGCTGGTGGCAGGGCAGGCCAGCACCTCCAAGGCGTAGAGCGCCAGTTCGTTCCACGTGTCCAGCTTGGACACCCAATAGTTGTAAGGCACAGAGGGATCACTGAGGACGCTGACACGGTCTGCTACGTACTCCTTCACCATCTTCCAAAACTTTTCCCTCCTTGTAAGACTAGGCCGCACATCAGGGTGAGGGTGCTGGCGGGGTGTCATGAAACTGTCCCAGGCCTTGGATAGTGTTGCCCTGCCTCTGTAACACCCCAGAGTTGTGTTACGACAAGCCTCTACCCCGCTACTATCTGTTAAGAGCCTTTACCTTGTCATCTGATATGATTTTACATTATGTCATTCACAAGTGTGCATAAACCATGTTAAATGTAAACTATTGTCGTAAATTCCATGTTCACCAACAGGTGGCAGCAATGTGTTGGTAAGGAGCTAGGTTCAGTTTAGTACATCTAAGCTGGAATAGTTAATTCCAGCTTAGCTCCCCCTCTGTGGAGGTGTGGACTATTCCCACAGCCTACACGCTGGGTGGAGAAGGAAGTTAGTGAGGAGTGTAGCCCACCCCCTGCTAGGGGTAGGGTATGTGTGTTAGGAGCTCCCCGATATAGGGAACCAAGTGAGGATCTTGTCTCGACTGAGACATTGATCACAATCCCCAGCCTGTGCCCTGCAGCCTCAGTTGGATGAAGCAAGCAGACAACCTCCAGTTCCAGGAAGAAAGCATTCCCTGAGAATATAACTGTGAGTAAAGTCCAGAGACCCAGGAGAAGCCATATTCCTCCTCAGCTAGTCAGTCCCTATAAAGCAGAAGACATAAAGAAGTGCAGAAGATAAATTCCTGCCGAAGTATAGAGCTAACAAGCAGACGTCTTTTCCTGCAGGCTCCAGGTTTATAGAGCGGAAGATTTATTCCTGCCAACGATTGCTGAAAACCTGCTGGGACCTAAGACCAAAAAGCTGTTCCTTGCTTGGATGAAAGTTACCCTCAGTAAAGACGAGTTTGAACTTTACCAAAGGTCTGGATATCAATTTCTGCTGCAAAATTCCTCTATTACTCCTCCTATCACTACACTTTATTGCAAGTGAGCCAGGAGCCAGAAGTCCAGCCATACCCAGGTAGGAGACACCGTTGACACCATTATCATCACCACACAGAGACATTATAGGTCATCACACCACTCTGGCATTCCTAACCTGGAATGTGCATTATAACATATTGGAAGGGCCCTGTGATAGTACCCTGTGCATGCTGCAATAGGCGTCAATAAAATACAGAACATTAAACAACCCATATCCTGACCCACTGCATAAGTGGCATCAGCGTACCCGTTCCTGGTCACTGCAACTCTATTGGAACTGCTGTGTGTTTCCCTCATCTCCCCTCCTCGGTTGCCCAAGGAATTACTTACTCTGCCGCCAGCGTTGTCAGCTGGAAATTTTTGGAGCAATTTTTCTACAAGAACCTTCTGGTATTGCACCATTTTGCTAGTCCTCTTCACCATGAGAGATGAGAAGTTCTCTTTGAAGCGGGGGTCGAGAAGGGCAAACAACCAGTAATTAGTGTTGGCCAAAATGCGTATAACGCGAGGGTCACGAGAAAGGCAGTATAACATAAAGTCAGCCATGTGTGCCAGAGTCACTACAGACAAGACTTTGCTGTCCTCATCAGGAGGATGACTCCCAATCTCCTCATCCTCTTCCTCCTCTTCGGCCCATCCATGCTGAACAGATGGAATAAACCTGCTATGGGTACTACCCTCTGTAGCGGAGGCAACAGTCTCCTGCTCCCCCTCCTCCTCATCATCATCCAATTCGTGCTGAGAAGACGAACGGAGGCTGGTCTGGCTATCACCCTGTGTACTGTCTTTCCCCATTTCCACCTCTTCCACCTGCAAAGCGTCTGCTTTCATTGTGAGCAGCGAGCGTTTCAGTAGACACAGAAGTGGGATGGTTACGCTGATAACAGCGGCATCGCCGCTCACCATCTGTGTTGATTCCTCAAAGTTTCTTAAAACCTCACAGAGGTCAGACATCCATGCCCACTCATCGCTTTTATTCCACTACTGCTACTCATAAAGCCTGGCCAACATGTGGAACATGGAGTTCCAGGGAGTGCTCACGTCGCACAACAGTCAGTGAGCTGGCAATTGCAAGCGCTGCTGCAGCATTTGCCAAACAGGCGGCAGCTGTAGATGACTTTTGGAAATGGACACACACGCAGCGCACCTTCACCAGTAGCTCAGGCAAAATAGGGTAGGTTTTGAGAAACCACTGAACCACTAAGTTGAACACGTGGGCTCGGCATGGTATGTGTGTGAGCTTGCCGAGCTCCAAAGCCGCCACCAAGTTAAGGCCATTATCAGACACAACCATGCCTGGTTGTAGGTTGAGTGGCGAGAGCCACAGCTCAGTCTGGTCCCTTATACCCTGGCACAGCTCTGCGGCAGTGTGCTGTTTGTCACCTAAGCAAATTAGTTTCAGCACGGCCTGTTGCCACTTCCCCACTGCAGTGCTACATTGCTTCCAGCTACTGACTGATGGCTGACTGGTGCTGCAAGATGAGAATTCAGAGGTGGAAGTGGAGGAGGAGGTGGAGGAGGAGGAGGAGGAGAAGGGGGGTTGCAACCACTAATGTAGATGGTGACGGAAATCCTGATGGAAGTATGGCCCGCAATCCTTGTAGTTGGTAACACCTGTGCCATCCCAGGGTACGACTTGCTCCCGGCCTCCACAACGTTCACCCAGTGTGCCGTCAGGGAAATGTAGCATCCCTGGCCAAAAGCACTTGTCCATGTGTCAGTCGTTAAGTGGACCTTCCCAATAACTGCGTTGATCAGGGCACGGGTGATGTTACGGGACCCATGCTGGTGACGGCACACCGGAAAAAATTGTGGCGGCTGGGGACTAAGTAAAGAGGGACGGCCGCCGCCATCAGGCTGCGGAAAGCCTCAGTGTCCACAAGCCTTAATGGCAACATTTCCAGGGCCAGCAATTTGGAAAGGTGTGCATTTAGAGCTATGGCTTTATGAGTAGGTTGCTGGGTATTTGCACTTTCGTTCAAAGGCCTGGGGTATGGACATCTCTATGCTGCGCTGGGACACAGAAGTGGATGTGCTAGCTGATGGTGCTTGCAAAGGTCCAGGTGCATGGCGGGAGGCATCCGGGCCTGCGCCTTGGACAGGGGATTGGCCACCACGTAACAAAGGGGACGAGGAGGCAGTGGTGTGACCCGCAGACACTGATTGTGGACCCAGGCATTCAGCCCACCTATTAGTTTGCTTTGATGCCATGTGGTGGATCATTGCTAGTGTTCACGCCCCTGCTCATTTTGGTACTACACAGGTTGCAAATAACAATTCTTTTATCATCCGTACTTTCCTCAATAGAGCGCCAGACTGCGGAACACCTACCCTTTGGCAAGGGAGATTGCCACGAGGGTGTGCTCCGGGGAACAGTTGCGGGCCAGTTTGGTGTGGCCCGCCTTCTCCCTTTTGCCACCCCACTGCCTCTTCCAGGATGTTGCGGTGCTGCGGATCCCTCCCCCTCTGTACTGCTCAGCTTGCCACCTTCCCAGGTTGGGTCAGTGATTTCTTCGTCCACCACCTCCTCTTCCGCTTCCTTACTCTGTTCATCCTCCTGACTTGTTGACCTAACAAGAGCCTCACTTATTGACAACTGTGTCTCATCCTCATCATCAACCTCTTGAGAAACTAATTGCTGTTGACTTATTGGCAACTGTGTCTCATCATCATCATCCACCTCGTGAAACACTAATTGTCATTCCCCACCGTCATCTTCTTCTGACTGTGGATGCTCAAGAGTTTGGGAATCAGTGCACAAGATCTCATCATGTCCCTCTTCAAGCGGGCTTGGCTAGAGGCCCAAATCAAGGAATGGCGATGAAAAGAGGTTCTCGGAAGATCCGAGTGTGGGATCACTTGTTTGACAAGACTTGTTTGACAAGACTCTTCATGGTGGGAGGAAGGAGGATCAGGGTGAGGATTCTGTTGACCAGACTCTTGGCTACTGAGACTGGACTTTGTGGAAGACAGGGTGGTGCTTAACCGACTGGAAGCATTATCTGCTGCAATCCAACCGACCACCTGGTCGCACTGGTGTGACTTCGAGAGTGGTGTCCTGCGCCGCCCTGCAAACTGGGACATGAAGCTAGGTATCGTGTATGAGTGTGTTTCTTGTGCTCTGGCAGCATCAGCAGCATGGCCACTTCCCCGCCCCTTACTGCTCGCCTTGAGAATATTAAAAGGTATATATGCTTGCAAGTATGTCACATGTCCAGTAGCACAGGTTTTGTAAGTGTATGCTCAAATAAATAACACTGAATGTCACAGATATTTAGGATGCACAAACGTTAAACAGGAGATGTAGCACAGATAATGTTGCTGTCACCAGCGGCTAAGAAAAAATTACACTGAATGTCACAGATATTTAGGATGCGCAAACGTTATACAGGAGATGTAGCTCAGGTAATATCGCTGTCACCAGCGGCTAAGAAAAAATTACACTGAATGTCACAGATATTTAGGATACGCAAACGTTATACAGGAGATGTAGCACAGGTAATGTCGCTGTCACCAGCGGCAAAAAAATTACACTGAATGTCACAGATATTTAGGATGTGCAAATGTAACACAACAGATGTAGCAGAGGTTGTGTCACTGTCAGCAGCAGCCAAACAATTGCATGCAATTTAGTGCAGGTTGCGCTAATAATATATATTGCAGCCAAATAAAACAATAGTCCTTAAAAGGACTTTTGGGTCTCTAACACCTTTCAACACTAAACCCTCCCTAAAAAAAAACTACAATTCCTGTCCTTATACTATTTGTCCCTTCTGCTGCAGCTCTCCCTGACTAAGACTGAGCCGAACCACATGTCATCGGGTGCTGTATGACGTGTTTTCCGGCAAGCCAACCACTGTAATGCCAGTAACCAACATAGCTACGGCATTACAGTGAGTGCCAGTACTTCCCCACACGCTTATTGGCTGTGTAGCAGCCAACAAACGTGCGGGGAGGAGACTCGAGCATCGCGCTTGAACACACGCATGCTCACCCAACACTAGTAATTTCGTTTTTCTAACTGGGGCTGTATTATCTATGCATCTATCTATCTATCTATCTATCTATCTATCTATCTATCTATCTTATCTATCTGTCTTTATCTATCTATCTATCTATCTATCTATCTATCTATCTATCTATCTATCTCAATCATTTTTTAAATATTTGAAAGATTTCTGCATGTAGGGTTCTTCACCACATATTACTAAAACTATTGGAAGAAAGTTCTGGATGAAATATTGGTTTGTTCCTTTCATGCAGGAAAATATTGGATAATAAACGTTAGAGGTTCACAAAATCTTTATTTATTTAGAAGGCAATCAGAAATAATGAAGGGATTCTAGTGATCTTTGGAAAGGTTTTCAATACACACAGGAATCAGTCCAACAGCTGAATGCTAGATGCACAATTTATTGATGTTAACAATCAGAGAAAAGTACAGAGTCAAGTATTGGGCTGCTTTATCTCCATCCAGCTGCTATAAAATGAACAAACGGCAAGGTTTGACCTTTTATTTTATTGCTATGTTTGTGACCAGACTATAAAAGATGCTGTCTACTATTATATCTAATACCATATTATCGCAGGTCAGAGTATAAAATGTGCATAGTGCCAGAGTGTGACGACCTTCTGTGTGGACTATGGAATCTGGAAGCGCATGTGCCTTTGAGCTTTACTTCTTATTCTATTTGTGGGATTTGTTTCAGCTTTTCTTTTTACATTAGTATTTGCTGCACAATTGTTTTGCAATTTGGGTAAGGCAAAGTCAAGAAGAATTATTTACCTGGACTCCTCTATACTCTCTACACTGCACTTTTCTCTAACAGACAGGAGATGGCGCTGTCATTGTTCCCCCCAGCTATCTTATAGCATTTAAGGTAAATTTTGTGACCAATTTACCTTACGTGCAATACTGCCCAAAGATACAATTATACACTATCCATATAACACCACCATATAGTGGCCACATAACTGTATAAAGCCCTAAAGGGCAGCAATGATACTGTAATACAAGGCTAAAATAATAGTACCATACAATGTCACACCATTTAATACTCTCATGCAGAACCCACATAAATAATGCTTACAGCACCCATACGGTGAAAGTCCAAACATGTGGTGCCATTCAGAGCTCACACAGTGCCATGCAGTTTTTATATGGTATTTTGGTGCCCCTTCCATTTCATTGTCCTTGTTTTTTGGTTCTCATGTTTCATTTTTTTAGCAGAAGTAAAGTATTGCACACCCGTTACTAAACAGTTTATTTTGATTGCCGAATGTACATGTCTACTTCAAGGAATAGGGAAGTAGCCATCATTAGAGCCCTAACTCCATTTATACAAAAAATATCACCAATATTACAAAACTCTTGCAAATACACATATACCACACACATGCTTTAGTTTTATCTTTTAGACTCTAATCCTCTCTATTTTAGTGCTTGTATTTCCAAGGCATGCAACATCTGGGAACTAATTCCTCTTTCTGTCAAGGGCAGTCTAGGGGACTGCTCAGAATAAAAGCTATTATGTCTTTTACATGTATGGACAATGTGTTCACTAGAGATGGCCTTGCGGTTCGCCCGGCAGTCATTTTGCGGCGAACTTTGTGCATTCGCGATTCACCGAACATGCGAACATATGGCGATGTCCGCTGGCGCCATATTCTTTTGCATTGTGCTGAACTTTGACCCATGACACATCCATCAGGTGGGACAGGCCAGGTGAGATGTTTCAGCACATGGACACACCCCCACCCTATCAAAGAACCCGATCTGGAAGCCATTTTACATTCTGTGTTTTGCCAGTGTAGGGAGTGGTTGCTTTGTGGAGCAGGGACAGACTGTTAGGGACACCAAATGGCTAGCTAATAGGGCTACAAAAGTCCTTTTAAGGACTGGTATAGGTGTGCTATCGATAGGATTGATATACTGAGGGATGTGATATACTTATAATATACTTTCAAACATAGAAAGTATATTATAGTGCATTTGTATTGTGCAGCAGTTGTGTGCAGTTCTGCTGCGATACCGCAGCTATACACAGGTACAAGCACTATTGGAACAACTATTTGCAACGAGTATGATATACCTGTTGCCCCCCAAAAAACTGATTGAGGGGTGTAATATACCTTCTTCACACAAAATACTATATACCTTTGCCCCAAATAAACAGGGTGGTGTGATGTAACTGTTGTGGCAAAAAAACAATTGAGGGGTGCGATATACCTGCTTCCACAAAATACAGATTAAGGCGTTTGATATACCTGCTTCCACAAAATACTGATTGAGGGCTGCGATATACCTGTTTCCACAAAATACTGATTAAGGGGTTTGATATACCTGCTTCCACAAAATATTGATTAAGGGGTTTGATATACCTGCTTCCACAAAATACAGATTAAGGGGTTCGATATACCTGTTTCCACCAAATACTGATTGAGGCCTGCAATATACCTGCTTCCACAAAATACTGATTAAGGGGTTTGATATACCTGCTTCCACCAAATATTGATTAAAGCCTGCAATATACCTTCTTCCACAAATACTGCTCTTCTCTAGGGACTTAAGCACAGGGTCATTATACAAAAATGACAGGCAGAGGAAGAGGCAGGCCGTTCCGCATAGGTGGTAGGGGTCGGGCAGGTGCACCAGGCCGGAGCCTAAGTGGGAAGTTGGAGAAGGCGCGTGCGATTACTTCAAAGGGCGCACCAGAGTTGGTTGAGTGGCTCACTCACCCTTCCCCTTCTGCACCCTCTTCATTCTCTGTATCTGCACCCTGCTCACTCTCTGCTGTGTGCACCCCCAAATACACCACCACCACTATAGCACCTCCACTCGAGTCAGGTGGAATTATTTTCCCACCAATTCCCAGACCTTACCGATGCGCAGCCATTCTTGACATCGGATGAGGAAGAGGAGGTAGTAACGGCCGCTACCCGGTCTGACGACAGTACCAAGATCAGCCCAGGGAGGGAGGTCCCCGCTGTTGCTGCC
Source organism: Bufo bufo (assembly GCF_905171765.1). Lineage (NCBI taxonomy): Eukaryota > Metazoa > Chordata > Amphibia > Anura > Bufonidae > Bufo > Bufo bufo. Next base: position 722,303,679 of record NC_053390.1, on the reverse strand, counting down.
TACTCCGAGAACTCAAAAGTCAGTGGTGGTGAAGGTGACGATGATGACGTGTCAATGGACGTCACGTGGGTGCCCACAAGAGAGGAAGAGGAGGGGAGTTCAGAAGGAGAGATGGAGCAGCAGAGAGGGAGGAGAAGAATGAGAAGCAGGCAGAGCTCACAGGGCACAGGAGACAAAAAGCAGACTGCAAATGTATCTGGAGCGAGCTACCCACCATGCACGGTCACTTCTGGCGCTCTCAGGATGCCGACACATGGCTCCGCAATGTGGGCTTTTTTTAACGTGTCAGCTGCTGACAATAGTGTTGCCATCTGCAGCCTGTACTGTCAATGCATAAGTCACGGTAAGCCCAACACTCACCAAGGGATGACCGCCTTAAGAAGGCACCTGACCTCCTATCACCGAGGCCAGTGGGAGCAACGCAGTCAGAACTCACAAAGCCACAATCCCGGCGCTCCACATCCTGCCATTTCTCCTTCTCCTCTCTCCTTCCATTTGTCCTCCACTCCACCTTCCACCGTGCCGTTGTCGCGTTCATCTGGCAGAAGGCAGGATTCCGTGGCCAAAATGTTTGAGCGTGAACAGTTGATGACGCCGGATAACTCTCTTGCTCAACAGCTGACCGCTGGCTTGTTGGAATTGCTAGCCCGCCAACTACTGCCATATAAACTGGTGGACTCGGAGGCCTTTAGAAAATTTGTGGCCATTGGCACACCGCAATGGAAGGTCCCCAGAAGGGCATCCCAGAGCTATATGGCCACGTTCAGCGGCAAGTGAATATATCTCTGGCACACAGTGTCGGTGGCAAGATAGATCTGACCACAGACACGTGGTCGAGCAAACATAGGCAGGGAAGGTACATAACTTTTACTGCCCACTGGATGAACCTTCTGACGGCTGTCAAGCATGTAACCCGTGGCTCCCGTGTGGATTTGGTGTTACTGCCACAGATTGCATTCAGGCCTGCCTCTTCTCCTCCTACTTCATACTCCGTCTCCTCCTCAGCTGACTCCTCCTTTTCCATTGCTACCACCTCTTCCACTGCGCCCCCAAGCTCCCCAGAACCTATTTGACGTCCCAGGTGAGATGTTGCCTTGTTGTGCTGCAGCTGTTGTGCCTGGAAGCCAAGAGCCACACCCGTCCTGCACTGCTTTCTGCTCTGCGGTCACAGACCGATCAGTTTCTATCCCCACTCAATTTGACAGTTGGTAAAGTGGTGTGCGACAACAGTGCCAATCTGCTGAGCGCGCTGAAACAGGGCAAAATGACACAAGTGCCATGCATGGCACACGTCCTGAACTTAGTCGTGCAGCGATTCGTTGCCAAATACCCCTGGGTCCAGAACGTCTTGCGGCAGGCCAGGAAAATCTCTGGCCATTTTAGAAGATCTTACACGGCCATGGCTCGCCTTGCTGACGTTCAGCGGCGACACCACTTGCCCGTCAGACGTCTGATTTGTGACAGCTTGACGCGCTGGAACTTCACCTTGTATATGCTTGATAGGCTGCTCCAGCAGCAACGTGCCGTTAACGACTAACTGTGTGAACTCTGCAACAGGACAGGTTCTGGGGAGCTTGGTTTCTTTTCACCGCGCCAGTGGCTGCTTATGCGCGAAGCATGCAGACTTCTGCGGCCATTTGATGAGATCACCAAACTGGTCAGTCGCAGCAGGGGCGCCATCAGTGACATCGTACCTTATGCCTTCTTTATATAACGTGCATTGTGTCGTGTCATTGATCAAGCCATCGAGGAGCAGGAAGATGAGGAAGTCGCAATGCTGAATGAATTCCCAGGAGGGCTACTCCATCTGAGACAAGTCAGTGGGAGTCTGAAGAGGAGTTAGAGGAGGATGGTGGCTGGGGGGAGGAGGAGGAGGAGGAGCAAGAAGAACAGGCTTTAAGGGGCACTTTAAACGTTTCAGGGATCCCTGGTGTTGTCCGTGGCTGGGAGACGAGAGCAGGGACGACATTCTTCTGGGCGATGAGCAGGAGCCAGGGCGCTCCACTGCTTCCAATTAAGTGCAAATGATGGCCTTCATGCTCCAGTGTTTGAAGAGGGACCTCCGTATAAAAAGCATAAAAGGCAAGAACCAGTACTGGGTGGCAATGTACTTAGACCCCCTGTACAAACATAAAATGGCAGACATGTTACCAGCATAACAGAGGGCTGGCAGAATGCAGCATTTCCAGGCCTTTCTGCGAGAGATACTGCATTCTGCTGTTGCGGGCGCAGAGGAATTTCCACCCACAGCAAAACAGTTGCGGGTATCAATCGTACCGCGACTGCAAGAAGAGGGTGGTTTGAAGATGTGTTGGTCACTTCGGATATGAGATCATTCTTTCAATGAGATCAACCATCGAGAGCCGCCCTCCGGATCCAGCCTCAGGGAACGCCTAGACCGACAGGTGTCCGACTACATCCAGTTAATGGGCGATGTGGACACTCTGAGAAGCGAGGAACCCCTTGATTACTGGGTGTGCAGGCTTGACCTGTGGCCAGAGCTGGCACAATTTGTCATGGAACTCTTGACTTGCCCCTCGTCGAGTGTCCTGTCCGAAAGCGCACTCGCCTGGCTTACGACAGTGTGGACTACCTCACATTTCTAAAAATTAATGAGGAATGGATCTCGGAGGAATTCACCTGTGATGACCACATGTAATTGAATTTGCTCATGCCAGCCCACACATATCCACCACCACCCAGAACAAAGAATGGTCCTTGTCTTATGTATATACAGCGGCATAAAAGGCCTTTTCTCTCAGGTAAATGCCAAATTTTTGGGGCCTATACTGGCCTACTGTAAAATTTGTATCCAGTGTCCGCCTAATGTACCTCCAGCCACAAAATCACTTGTTTTTTTCTGTCAGGTGAATGCCTAATTTTTGGAGCCTGTACTCCAGTGGCCTACAGCAAAATTTTTGTCTAGTGACCGCCTAATGTACTTCAAGCCACATTATCACAAGTTCTTTTCTGTCAGGTGAATGCCTAATTTTTGGAGCCTGTACTCCAGTGGCCTACAGCAAAATTTTTGTCTAGTGACCGCCTAATGTACCTCCAGCCACATCATCACAAGTTCTTTTCTGTCAGGTGAATGCCTAATTTTTGGGGCCTGTTCTTCCGTGGCCTAAAATAAAAATTTTCTAGGCTCCAGCAGGGAACATTTTTGAGAGTTTCCCTTTAAGACGCATAAAAATGGCCCCTGATTAAAATACATATTTTTTGTGGGAATTTTTGCCAATGATCCCCCTCTGGTATGTCACTGTCCATGTTGTGGGACTATTTGTGCACAAGGTTTTTCAGGTTCGCCTGCCATTAAAGTCAATGGGGCCCGCCGCAAATGCGCGGTTCGCGAACATTTGATGTTTGTCCATCACTAGTGATCACCACAAGAATAGTCACTGACAGAAGGCAAGGAGGAGGCAGAACATGCAGAAGTGATGTCTTGAGTGCAAATACATACTTAGGGCTCATGCACAAGACCATATTCTGTATTTTGCGGAATGAAACAGATGGCCCCTAATAGAACAGTTCTATCCTTGTCCATAATTCTGACAATAATAGGACATGTTATAATTTTTTGTGAAACGGACAGACGGAAACGGAATGCACACAGAGTAACTTCTGTTTTTTTTTTTTTTTGCGGGCCCATTGAAATGAATGGTTCATCATACGGTCCGCAAAAAAATGGAAGGGACACGGAAAGAAAATACGTTTGTGTGCATGAGCCCTTATTGTGAGATAATACTGAAAAGTAGAGTAATAGAGATTAAAGGCTCATGCACACGATCCCCCCAAAAAAGATAACGTCCGTATTCATTCCGCATTTTGCAGAAAAGAACAGCTGGCCCCTAATAGAACAGTCCTATCCTTGTCAGTAATGCGGACAATAAAAGGATATGTTCTATTTTTTTTTTTTGCAGAACGGACATGCACACATTTTTTTTTTTTTTTGCAGCCCCATTGAAGTGAATGTTTCCGCATATGAGCCGCAAATTTTTTTTTAAAAAACTGAATGGACACAAACAAAAAATAAGTTAATGTACATGAGCCCTAAATGTAATTTTGTATGATTAATGGGAATGGCAATATATTTTAGGGACATGTAAGGGCACCTCTTTATTACTGTATGCAGAAAATTTATAAAAACACCTTAGAAATGTATATTAAACTGCTCATAGACACTGTCTCCCACACTCTTCATCTTTCAATAGAGTCACTTGTCTATGTGCACTGCACTTAGTAATGGAAGTTTTAAAAGTTTATTCTGTGTATTGGCAAAAGTTCTTTGGGGCAAATGTAAGAGCTCTGCTCTCTAGAATTCTGGCTTTGGATGTCACAAAGTTAGGGCTGTGTGATTTTTTTTTTTTTAGCTTATTTCTGCAAACATCTTGTGACATTTTGCATTTTTACACCATTATCTCCAGTTTTAAAAAAATGGGTGGAAAAGTGGGCATGGTTGGGCTTGTTTCACACTTACGTTTGCCGATCTGGTAGGCTGTTCTGGCTGGGGAACCGGCAATGCCGGACACTGTCAGTCTTATGGTCAATCTTACTCCAATAGAGGGGTGGTGTAGAAAGAGTTGTAACATCTCAAGACAGAAGCGTCACTTACAGAGGCACCAAATATATAAAAACGTGGTGAAACATTTGATACATTTGGTACAAATTAAAGCAACGCAGACTCCTTTAAAACTGGCTTTTCATGAAAATTTTCCCCTGACTTCTCATACATTCCCATAAAACAATCTACCTAGTGAAATCCTCAATGATTAGGTGACAGACCTAATCAGCAGAGGGGAGTTTCGGAGTCATACACCAAAAAATTTTTGTACTGAGAACAAATTACAGGAAACATATTGTACATTCAGTTTATCTCTGGAATTCGGGACCTCCACCAATGTGACCTTCTGACATAACAAAAATACCACTTTAAGCAGTTTGTGTTCATCTATTACTACTATAACATGACAGCTAGAGACATCGTATGAACTTAAAACTGATACTGAACCATTACATGTCAAACATGCCAGACACAGAAGAGAGTTTAAGGTCCAGCTCGAGTGTCCTTTACTAAGTAACGCAAGCAAAACGTGGAGGCAATTAAAGGATTTCATCATCTCTCTTGTCGCCAGGGAGGGATCTGCTGCTGAGTAATTAAGAAACAATCCAGCTCCATAAAGTCTAAAGATGAGCAGAGTATTCCACCAGATTTCGATAGTTAACTATTGTACAGCCACACTAGTTTTTTGAATAATGTTTCAAAAGTATGTGTTAGGTTGGATTTGTAAACATAGTATCAAGCTCTCCATACACAAGAATGGTCATCCACCTCACAGTTATGTCTGCCAACGCCCCCAACTATGTATGTGGATCTGGACTGGCCGCATGTGCATGTCTATTTGCAATAAGCTGCTGCAGACACCACTGGTAGTGGCAAAGAATCAGGTTATACTGTCTTTAAATCTAACATGCCCAATCCATACATCCCCTGATGCCTGAACTTGGGTTGCTCCCGTATACAAAAGGTAGCCTATCAATCCTGATGAAATCATTATATAATATTGAATTGCGGCACTCAGATTGTTTATTTGCACTTATTGGTAATTTATTGATACAAAGGTCATGATCCAGTTACATAATTCATCACAGGTAATGATAGAAACCACTCTTTTGGTATTGACGGTGACCAGACGTTTCGGTCCTCGCGGACCTTCTTCGGCAGTCAATTGGTCTGTCTTGGCAGTGGGAATTATTGACGGACTGGATCACTGGACCTGCCTACAACATGGGGCCACTTTTAGGTTTATTTTCACGGCCAGTATAAGCTCCCAGTTCACTTCTGTCTAAATAACAGGCTAAATCCTGGAGAATGTGTCACTAGGACTCATGGAGAATTACAAAAGGGAAATTCTTAGTCTCTTAGTGCATCTAACAGATCCCCTGAGGTGCAAGGGTCTGTCCTGGTGACAGCTTCTTTTTATCATCATGATCACTATTGTGGTTATATTAAGTGGAGTACTGTGTACAATTCTGGGCTTCTGTAAATAAGGCAGACCAGGCATGGGATTCAGCCAGTTCCCTCCAGTTCTCCAGATCCGGCAGTTAAAATAACAACTGGATCAGAGAACCGTGTTACCGGCTGAGTCCCGATCAGGTGCTCTGGCGGAGGCAGGGCAGCTGGAGATGTTCACTTCCATTGCTTTGTGCACCACTGATAGTTTAGCTCTTTAGTTGGGTGGTATGCGTGTGTAGTGTATTTATGTATGTGTACCATGTATATGGTGTATTTATGTGTATGTGTGTTGCATATATATGGTGTACGTATATGTAAACATGTGTCGTGACGCCACGTGTCCACCATTGAGTAGGGAATCTGTTGTTAAAAATTTTAATCCCACCCCTGAGGCAGACATATCAGAGCTGGAGAGGGTTCAGAGGAGGGCAACTAAAGCAATAACTGGAATGGGAGAACTACACTACCCAGAAATATTATCAAAATTATGGCTATTCACTTTAGAAATAAGATGACTGAGGGGAGATCTAATTACTATGTATAAATATATCAGGGGTCAGTACAGAGATCTATCCCACCATCTATTTATCCCCAGGACTGTGACTGTGACGAGAGGACATCCTCTGCGTCTGGAGGAAAGAAGGTTTGTACACAAACATAGAAAAGGATTCTTTACGGTAAGAGCAGTGAGACTATGGAACTCTCTACCTGAGGAGGTGGCGATGGTGAGTACAATAAAGGAATTCAAGAGGGGCCTGGATGTATTTCTGGAGTGTAATAATATTACAGGCTATAGCTACTAGAGAGGGGTCGTTGATCCAGGGAGTTATTCTGATTGCCTTATTGGAGTCGGGAAGGAATTTTTTTCCCTAAAATGAGGGAAATGGCTTGTACCTCACAGGGTTTTGTTTTTTTTGCCTTCCTCTGGATCAACTTGCAGAATACAAGGCTGAACTGGATGGTCAGATGTCTTTTTTCAGCCTTTTAAACTATTTTACTATGTTACTAAGTGCTAAACAAATGGCATCTCCAATCCTGCGTGGTACCATTACTGCCAATTTCAGCTTGACTCCTGCGGGCAATTGCCGGACCATGTGCCTTGGGCTATCATAAGGAATGTTGCAGTGTGTAGACTACCTCCAGTCTCAAATATATTTTTCGTTCAATGTATCACAACAACTCATGGACACAGTGGGGGAGATTTAGAATGTTTTTAAAGGGGTCCTGGGATTTTTGATATTGATGGGCTATCCTCAGCATAGGTCAACAATATCTGATTGGCTGGGCTATGACTCCCGCCACTCCCGCCAATCAGCTGTATGAAGAAGATGCTGTGCTCCATGAGCGCTTAGGCTTCTTCTGAGGCCATGTGATGTCACGTTCTTCGGTCACATGGCCTAGGCGCAGCTCAGTCCCTTCAAGTGAATGGAGCTGAGCTGCAATACCAAGCACAGCCATAATACAATGGACAGCACAGTGCTTGGTGAGCTGTAAGGAGGCCGTGGCGCTCACCATAGTTCTGGTGAGTACCACACCTTCCTCATATAATTGATCTGTGGGCGTGATGTGAGTCGGACCTCCACCAATCTCATATTGATGACATATCCTGAGGACAGACCATTCATATGAAAATCCCAGAGTAAATGTAGCTGAAATCTACATCAGCAACTCACACACACAGAAGTTTATTCCAGTAGACTTTTCACTAAGACTGGCATAGGAAACGCCAGTCTTAGGAAATCCCCCCCCCCCCCATTTGGTCCTGAAGATCTGCTCTCAGAGACAGAATTCATGAGAACCTCTACTACAAAGAATGATCTCATCATGCGCTTGTTTCACATAACTCATTTAGAAAAACCCTGAGACCCTGGGTGTTCTCGAGTATGTTCTTTGTCTTTCTGCTATAGATAACTATGGAATGTATGGACAACTTATGAGTCAAGTAGCGACATACAGTATGTTGTGTGAATCATTTTTTACTATTTGCTTTGGAATGATACTGATTAGATTGCTGATTCATAAAAAAAAATGCACAATTTATTAGATCCCACTGTAGAATACAGGATGTTTTGTTGGTAGATGTGAAAAGTCAGTGTACTATTAAAATTTTACATGGAAACTCCTTGTCAGGGTGTTGAACATTGTCAGACTGTGTATGGACACATGTCCAACTGGTAACACCTGGTAACACCCAGTTGTCAATTTTTTTCCGCATCTCTTTGTCCACCTTGCTTGGGTGGACGCACATGCTCAGCTGTGATAGGGAGACAGCTGCAACAGAAAACACCCCCTGAGTTATAGCAGAAAGGACACACCCCTACATTTTCTAAAAATGTACACATATGCTAAACGTTTAAATGGCTTCTGTCAACCCCCAAAAGTAATTTTTCATTTTTGGGCTAATTAAAATCCTTATAGTGCGATTATTCAATATATAGTGCTCTTACCTTTTTCTGTGGCTTAGTTTCTTAAAAAAACACACTTTTATAATATGTTAATTACCTCGCTACCAGCAAGTAGGGCGGTTACTTGCTGGTAGCCGCCGCATCCTCCTTTCAAAAAAATGCCCCCTCCTCCTGTTGATTGACAGGGCCAGAGAGCGCTCTCCTCCTCCGGCTGGCCCTGTCTGCAATTCAAATCCTGCGCCTAGCATTAAAAAAGTGAGGAGGTTCTGGATATAAGAGCTTAAGTGTTCTTCAGTTAGATGGTAACTATAATGTATAACATTCTGCTCATCTATAAATGTATATGAGATGGATGTAAGGTGTTTCTATTCATACACGAGATGTAATGTGACTTGAACATGGGTACAGCTTCACCCTAAACACAGTTTGTCAGGAAGTAAAAATACTGTTTGCCTTTGTTAAAGGGCTTCTGTCACCCCCCAAAAGTAATTTTTCATTTTTGGGCTAATTAAAATCCTTATAGTGCGATTATTCAATATATAGTGATTTTACCTTTATCTGTGGCTTAGTTTCTTTAAGAACCGGACTTTTATAATATGTTAATTACCTCGCTACCAGCAAGTAGGGCGGTTGCTTGCTGGTAGCCGCCGCATCCTCCTTTCAAAAAACCACCCCCTCCTCCTGTTGATTGACAGGGCCAGCGAGCGCACTCCTCCTCCGGCTGGCCCTGTCTTCAAAACCCGCGCCTGTCCCCATTCGGCGCAGGCGCTCTGAGAGAAGGACGCTCGCCTCCTCAGCACTCCCTCAGTGCACCTGCACCGATGACGTCTTCTCTTTCGGGTTTAGAGGTGACGTCATCGGCGCAGGCCCACTGAGGGAGTGCTGAGGAGGCGAGCGTCCTTCTCTCAGAGTGCCTGCGCCGAATGAAGACAGGCGCGGGTTTTGAATTGCAGACAGGGCCAGCCGGAGGAGGAGTGCGCTCGCTGGCCCTGTCAATCAACAGGAGGAGGGGGTGGTTTTTTGAAAGGAGGATGCGGCGGCTACCAGCAAGCAACCGCCCTACTTGCTGGTAGCGAGGTAATTAACATATTATAAAAGTCCGGTTTTTAAAGAAACTAAGCCACAGATAAAGGTAAAATCACTATATATTGAATAATCGCACTAAAAGGATTTTAATTAGCCCAAAAATGAAAAATTACTTTTGGGGGGTGACAGAAGCCCTTTAACAATGGCAAACAGTATTTTTACTTCCTGACAAACTGTGTTTAGGGTGAAGCTGTACCCATGTTCAAGTCACATTACATCTCGTGTATGAATAGAAACACCTTACATCCATCTCATATACATTTATAGATGAGCAGAATGTTATACATTATAGTTACCATCTAACTGAAGAACATGTAAGCTCTTATAGCCAGAACCTCCTCACTTTTTTAATGCTAATCCGTGTTTCCATGTTTGTCATTTTGTAAGTTTGCTGCTAGATCAGTAGTTCTATTATTATATATAATTACTGATATTTTCCCATGTATGCCCCTCTGACTATTATTCATCAACCTATATTAATCTCCACATATTTTAAAATAATACAAGAGAATATATATATATATATATATATATATATATATATAGTGTGTATATAGGCAGATAGATATATACAGTAGATATAGTAATTTTAGCATTGCAGACTTTTACTTTCTGAAGCAACACACTGAGCTTTCCTGGAAGGTGTAGGCAACATTCTTACCTATTCATGACCAGCAGTTGGTATGTATATGCTGCTGCCATAGGTTGCTGTTAGGCTTGCAAGCAGATTCCTTCTGATGCTGTAAACAGCCCCTCTTGCTGGCAGGAACATACAATCATTTACAAATCTGTTAAAAAAAAGTTTCCCCCAAAAAACTTCTACAGTCTTCTAAAGTCAGAAAAGGGGTCGTGTAAAAGGGCCTCTCGAGAAGCAGGCCTGGATTACAAGAAAAGTATTTCCTGCCTTGAAGAAATATGCATGTATGAAAAGAACGGGTAAGATGGAAAAACTAGAAACTAAAAATGGAATCTGTGAAAAGAAAATAAGAAGAGGAAAAATCTTCACTGCTGAGTCCAGAGGTTTGATTTAGGAGACTGTGGTGCTCACGCCTACGAGTCTGACACAGCTTCAACAGAAAGAAAATATCTCCCAGTATTTCTGCCGTCCACTGCTTTATTAAACAGATATAACACAATGACCTAGTGTGATGAGAATGCAACTCACACTGTAGAAATATTCAGCATGTATCATCTATCTATCTAGTTCTACGTTTATATGCATATATAATTGTCATGGTAGCTTGCACCTGCTATTTACCTGGAGGTGCTGGTCCATTCTTCTATCTATCTATCTATCTATCTATCTATCTATCTATCTGTCTATCTTCTATCTATCTATCTTCTATCTATCTATCTATCTATCTATCTATCTATCTATCTATCTATCTATCTATCTATCTATCTATCTCCTATCTATCTTCTATCTATCTATCTTCTATCTATCTATCTATCTATCTATCTATCTATCTATCTATCTATCTCATATCTATCTATCTATCTATCTATCTATCTATCTATCTATCTATCTATCTATCTATCATCTCACTCTGTCTATTATCTACTATCTATCTATCTATCTATCTATCTATCTATCTATAAATCAATTATCTCTCTCTATTATCTACCTTCTATCTATCTATCTATCTATCTATCTATCTATCTATCTCTCATAGAAAATAGAGGTATAATGAGCAGCACCGCAGTATTTTTGTGGAGATGAAGTGCCAGCGGCTGAAGAGGCGATCCACCAACTATACAAAACAAAATAGAAGAAAATCCACGGCACCTCCAAAAAATGAGCGTTTATTCAACAGAAAGCCATCTCTATCTTATATATATATATAATTTTCATATCTATCTATCTATCTATCTATCTATCTATCTATCTATCTATTAGTCATCTCTCTCTGTATATTATCTGCTATCTAGCTATCTATCTACACACATACAGACTTATTTGAGCTAAAAGTGTCATTTACCGGTAGATCACCATACTGATTGTCCGCCCCTGTAAAAGGGCACTCACTACGTTCATCTAGGAAATTTACCAACAGTCCTACTGAATGTAATACCAGAGATAAACTGTGATTTATCAAATGAAATACTAAGCTTTGCAATATTAACAAACTTAGTTCTGCTACTTAGTCCACTAACGTACTGTAAACACAAATGCTAAATTATAGTAAAAGTCATTTAACGTATTGGCATATATCTTTACCTTTTGAATTAAGTTGTACGGGTCTTGAAGCACACTAACTCTGGCCACTATCTTCATAAAGGTCCCATAAGAATTGTGCTGACATCTTCCCAGTCACGTAATATGTGCTGGGAGTTTACAGGATAGCCTCTCTGTCTTCGGGCTTTGTAGAACTGTCAAGCATTATTTTTCCCCCCTTCTGTCTCCGTAGAATGACTTCCTTTTGACTGCTCTGGTCTAGGCTGAGAACTTGGATCCTCATTTGGTTTTGATTAAATCCAGACAGGCTGCTTAGAGGTTCAGATGTAAGCAAAAAAAAAAGAAAGACATGGCACGTAGGAATATAACCACCGGATTGATTCGATAATTACTGTAGCAAAATCTGGTATCTGCTAGACTGATAATATAATAAACTTATTTCTTCGGTGTGTATATTGGCAAAGTTCAGATTTGTTGGTTTGCTGCTGATCCAAGCAAATTTTAAAAGGCAAGTTTATTTTTTCGTATTACAGTATATAATCTGATTCCATATGAAGATACAGGGGTTCTCAAAGAAACTTTTTTAGTTTTATAACCTGTCAATTAGACAGGTTATAAATGCTGGGACCTACAGTGCGAAAGAGAAGCCCTGTTTATAGCTAAAGAGCAGGAGGAGCTTGTGCTGTTCCTCTCCATAGATTTGAATTAGCTCTTAGGTCTTGCATTTTGTGTCATGGTAAAAAGGCAGAGAACGTGTCATCTGTGAACATAACCTTAAAGTTTTATTTGCTTAAAAGAGGCAGAAATGTAATAAAGGGTGCACAAAAAATTAGAGATGAGCAAATTGATTTTAAATGAATCCGTTTTGTTACAAATTTCACAAAATTTCATCCGTCAAATGAAATTACAGATATTTTTTATTAGTTTTGGAAGAATCACGCAAAAAACAGCAACCGGCGTCATTTTTTACTGTGAATATTGTCAGGGAAAACCATGAAGGAGGAAGAAGATGGAAGATCCCATAAAAATGGGAGAAAGTGGGGAAGCAGCTTGCCCTAATTGGCAAAGAGTCTGATAAATAGCCTGGATCAGCCAATCAGGGGCAGAATTGAGCAAAGGTCCTTTGCTGAGAACATTATTTCTGTGTTCAATTTCTGGAAGGATGTGTCAGTGTTTGACAAAAAGCTACTAGAGCCACAAGCAATTAATGTAGTGTGATTGGGACACTATATGGAGAGAACAGGGAGAGAATAGGGAGATATAATTGGGTAGATTTTAAGGAATTTGATCAGGGAGAGCTTTAGGAGAAGCTTTGATCGAGTGAGGAGCTGGTCACCCAGTTGTGTGCTGTCAGCTAGTTCTGTATTACAAAACTTCCTGCATAAGAACATCTGGATATGAACGGACAGATGAGCAATTGCGCATGTTTTTTTTCTTCTAAAAGCCATTAGTGCATTATACCGGTGTTATTAAACATTTTGCATATTGCTGCAAGCTAACGAGTGTTTACAGCGAAGGCAATACAGCAATAACATCATTTTTATATCTGTGGGGTATAATTAAACTCGTAGCATATTGCTGCAAAATAGGTAGTTACAGCAAAAGCAATACTGCAATAACACCATTTTTATACTTGTGACGTGTTATTAAATGTGTTGCATATCACTGAAAGATAACAGCTAGTTACAGGAATAACGACATTTTTATAACTGTAATATTAAAGGCATAATTCAAAGACACTTTACTGCAAATATTGCACTGTTGCATTCGTGTTGGTGGATGCATTACTGCATCAGACCATGTAGTTTAAAGACAAATTACTAGAAAAATTGCATTGTTATAGTCGTGATATTGAACACATAGGGGGTCACTATCAAATCACATATATGTCTGTTTTGTGGTCTAAAAATGTCTCAAGTCATGGCAACTGCAACATTTTCTGCAACTTTTTGTTACATTTGTGACATTTTGTGATCCTCGTACAGGGGTCTATGTTTAAGAGCTAAAAGTGGGATTAGACTTAGATTATGGCTCATTACTATGTCTGACTTTTGCAAAAGTCGCAACTAATGCCAGACATACCCCTGTTGTACTTTTATACCTAAAGTTATAAACCACATTGCACTCACACCAACTATATTATTAAGGTGCACCAATTCATAAATTTGAGCAGGCACACAAAGCAGGGCCAGACTTATAACTGACACAAAAACAACCTCAAATGATAAATGACCCCCATAGTTCAGACATTTTAATAAAAAAAATGCATTATTACCAAAGTAAATTGTCAATATCAGTGTGCAGTGTGCTTGTAGAGGAGTTAGGATATTCACTTGCTCCTCTGTCTTTAAAGCCTCATTCACACATCAGTGTTTTGTTCAGTGATTTTGTAATGACCGGCGTCACGCAAAGGGAGGGAAATGGGAAGGCCCTGTCCAAGGGAGAGGGAAATGTGGTGACCCCTGACTCACCTTGCGGCTGGCACCTGACTGCCCTGACGTCCCTAGACGGGTTCCTCACCCGTACGCCGATCACGTGCCTAAACCCTGGCTTCCCCTAAGATGAGCCCTATGTAGTGAGCGGGGCAGTGGGATCACTAGTCCGCACCACTGACACTAAGAGGAAAACACCAAGGAGAGGACAGACAATACAGACAAACATATAATCCCAGGTGGGCGACAACAGCAGACCACCAAGGCCCAACAGGGATCCGGAGGGTAATGTTCTGGAACAACAACCAGGGAACACAACTACACAGGGCAGCTAGGGCTGCAGCAAATGATTATTTTAGTAATCGAGTGTTCTACCGGTTATTTTTACGATTAATCGAGTACTCTAATAAGAAAAAATGAATTAATAGACTTTTCCTTTATAAAAACTCGTCAGACCGCCTGCCATAAGTCCCCAACACCCTTTGTTCCCCCCTGTGCGATCAGCCCAAGTTCATCAGTTCCCCCCAGTGCCATCAGCTCCACTATCCCCCAGTGCCATCAGCTCTACTATCCCCCAGTGCCATCAGCTCTACTATCCCCCAGTGCCATCAGTTCCATTTGCCCAGTGCCTTCAGCTCTCCCCCACCACAATACCTTCAGCTCGACTCCCCCAGTGCCATCAGCCCCTTCATGCCATCCATAGCAATGTCCCTCACTCCCTCAGTGCCTCCATGCCATCCATTCCCATGTAATGTCCCCCACTGCCATCAGATCAGCCCCTCCATGCCATGCCATCAGCTCCACTATCCCCCAGTGCCATCATCTCCACTATCCCCCAGTACCATCAGCTCCCCCGTGCCATCAGCTCAGTTTCCCCAGTTCCTTCAGCTCTCCCCTACCCCAATGCCTTCAGCTCGACTCCCCCAGTGCCATCAGCCCCTCCATGCCATCCATTGCCATGTCCCTCACTCCCCCAGTGCCTCCATGCCATCCATTGCCATGTAATGTCCCCCACTGCCATCAGATCAGACCCTCCATGCCATGTCCCCGACTCCCCCAGTGCCACCAGATCAGCCCCTCCATGCCATGTCCCCCACTCTCCCAGTGCCATCTGCCCCTTCATGCCATCCATTGTTATGTCCCCCTCCCCCATTGCATCCATGCCATCCATTGCCATATCCCCCTCCCCCAGTGCAACCATGCCATCCATTGCCATGTCCTCCTCCCCAGTGCCTCCATGCCATCCATTGCCATGTCCCCCTTCCCCAGTGCCTCCATGCCCATCACAGCAGTGAAACAACACCCTGAACAGTGGCCTGCACACAGAGTCCCTTATTGTTTCATGGGACAATAAGCTCCTCTTGCCTGCTATCGGCCCAGTTCTGTGAATGGGAGCGCACCCTATCTCTGTACACTACCATGCCGTGCGCTCCAGGGTACAGGAGTGATGCTTCTGTTTACTTAAGCGCAGAACATCAGTGTTACAGGGATGCTGTGCTCTCGAGGGTACAGGCAGTGAAAGGGTAGCCAGCAATAAGATAACCTGCATTTAGTCCAGCAGCAGGCAATACCCACCCTCCCCCTCCTCCCTACAGGCAGATCCTTTTGCCTTCTATCTGTGAATGGGAGCACAAGGCATCTCTGTACACACTGACGCCCTGTTCTCCCATTCACAGATAGCAGGCAAAAGGATCTCCCTGTAGGGGGAGGTATTCTCTGCAGTTGGGTGAAGTGCAGGTTATCTTACTGCTGGACACCCTTTCAGTGCTGGTTCCCTGGAGCGCACGGCATCAGTGTGTACAGAGATGTCGTGCACTCCCATTCACAGATAGCAGGCAAAAGGAGCGGGCGCTGCTGTGGGCAGTCCGGGCGGCGTGTGTTGCGCCGTGTTTTTATTGGCTGGCGGCGCGCTGCTGTGGGCGGTCCGGGCGGCGTGTGGTGCGTCGTGTTTTCATTGGCCGGCGCGCCGCACATGCGCACTTTGCTAATCGGCACACACGCATGGACGCGCACACACACAGGGATTTTATTATAGAGGATAATCTGTGTACCAAAACCACGACTTTTCATTTATAGGCATCATAATAAAATGTCTGGAAAATGGAAATGTACATATGTGGGTAGTAGCAGCACTAGCAGCACCAGCCATCTTGGCAGTAGTAGTGGTAGTAGTAGTCCACAGTTCTCACTGGCTTCCAATAGGTGCCACATTTTTATTGAACACGAAAAGGATGAGAATGTGGACTGGAAGTCACAGCAGGATGATGTGGATGTCACCTTTGAGTCTGAGATCATGCCTTGGAGCTAATAGTTAGAGTATTCCTTCTGCTTTTTGCAACCCCAGAGAAGCCTTTCAGTTAAACAAACTCTGTCTTCACTGCACCCTCCGGGTGTCTTTTTTCCTAAGAAAGGACATTAAAACCACATGTGTTATGGAAGATACTCAAGATAGTCTCCCTGTTGATAACTTGCATGAGAACAGTCAGCGTTTGTACTGCTGTGAGGAGGAGATTCAGGTTGAGGGGAGGTACACCATGTATAGCTGGTAGTGGCAGTAGTGGCATCTGTAGCCACAGGGGTGGTGTTAGGGGCAGTGGTAGCCACAGGCAAATACAGAGCAGGGATTTAGGAGGGGACCAAAGAGCCCACCATTACCTATCACAGTCTAACAAAATGGCATGGAGGTAACATAAGAGGAGGAAGGTAGTGTCAGAGGAGGCAATAAGTAGCAGAGACAACTTATGGCCAAAACGTTGTACAAAATTGCCAGGGCCAGATCTGCTTCTTTTATGGTCAGCCTGTGTCCCGTATGTCAGTTTTTCTCCAAAGTGCTGGACGACAAAAGCATTGCCATATGCAAAATCTGCAGGATTAAAATAAGCCAAGGGCACCACAGCTCTATTGCAGCGCATCAAGCGGCATCACCCGATCCAGTGGGAAAATACAAATGGCCACTAGCTAGCGTAACAAGAGTGTCCTCCTTCTCCTGGTCTCCTTTGCGGCAACCAGGCCGCATCTAAGTGCAGTAGTTCTCTGACCCCATAGACTTCTGGGAAGGCAGATTAGAACAGTGGCCTGAACTAGCCCAGTATGCTATCTTTTCTATCTTATCCAGCTTCCAGTGTCATCTTAGAGAGGGTTTTGTGGAAGGGGGCATTGTGACACCCTAATAGATAAAGTTGTCTTCATCAGTGTACAAAAACATCACTTTTGTCAAAATGAAAGATGCATGGATCCGTTAGGATTTTCACACTTCTCCAGCTGAGGCTGATGAATAGATCTGCTCTTGCTGCCGTCTATCTGCTCACCATAATGTTCCGTACCATATGGCTGTTGCGGATCAAGAGTAAAATTAAAAAAGAGATAATAAAAAGATATACAAAATCTGAATCCTAGGAGACTTCAGAGTGTAATATACCAATTTTTGGGCCAATCAATTTTTTTTTTTAAATTCTGCAAATCGGACACAAAGCAAATTTTGCTTATCTCTACCAAAAATCCATTGCATATACAGTAGGCGTGAGCAATGGTTTAACTGACATCAGACAAACACATGTATGGAGCAAATGCGTGCTTGGCTGACATGCCAGCTGCTCAGGGATTCTGCATTGGCAATTCAGTAAAGATTAAAAAAGAAAGTCCACCTTCATCCTTTCTATGTAAATTCAGATATCACCAGTGCCCTTTCAGCTCATTGTACCTGCCAAAAGCAGTATAGCTATCCTCTTAAAACATATGAGTGACAGCATTAATGTCCCACTTATAGTTGCGATCATGTCCAGCCTTTACAGCTCTAATTCCCTCTGTCTTCTTTAATTTAACAATAGATTTAAAGGCTATGGACACCTTTGCATCATTTTCTTATTTAACTGCATCTATTAAACAATAAAAAAAAATTGCAACTGGTTTTAATTAAAAAATATCAACCATTTGTCAACCATTCTCAACTCAAGTGAAAGACTTCGCCCTGAACAGGATTGAGAAGCCTAGATTGTATGAAAACACATGCAAATAAGATGCAGAAGATGAATGCTTGGGAATTTTTTACAGAAATATGATTGTATCACATAATAGATGTAAATCAATAAAGAAACTGATTAAAAGATGTCCTCTAGGTTCTTCATCAAAGCCTGTCAAAAGGCCTAATAGACTTGGCTGTTAGAGACCTAGTCTACATCTGCGGAGTAATGTAGCAGAAAACTGGGGCAAGCTCACTCGAAGCAGACCAAACAGGATGCCCGGGGTGCAGAGAATAGTAGACAAGCAGGGTCAGAACCAGGAGAGACTAACAGAGCTAAAAAAGCAGATGAGGAATTAATCCAGGAAAACTAACAGGATATCAGAATACCAGGGTAATCAGCAGAAGCCAGGTCAGTATTTCAGGAGTAATTTCAGACGCAAAGCAGGGATTGGATCTTGAGCTAGGAACCTAATTGGTCAGTTTTCATCTTCGCCTATAGGTTGACTAGCTGGGGCTTGACTGGTTGGCATGGCAACTCTTCTAACATAACTACAAAAGGTATCTTGGCTGGGTAAACTTCTGACATCACCTTCTGATATTTGATTCATGGGGATACAACCAATGGGACTCCACTGATGACAAGAATGGGGTCCTAGTGTCCCCAGAGTGAATTGACATGATCATGCATGCATGCTGCTGCTCCATTCATTCTCTATGGGACTGTCTATAAAGAAATAATGGATAGGTGGTAAGTCTTTATGGTGAGAAAAATCCCTTTAATTCTATGGCAAAGTGGAAGGAAGCACGTGATGTAAAAGTCTCTGTTTATAATGAAAACCATAATGCAGTGCTAGTTGCACCATACAATGGATATCCCTGATGCAAAACCAACACCATTAAGACAAACCCCGAATGCTGCTCCATGCTGTCCTAGTGTTCCTGTCTTTCTGCTGAAATCTGCGACATGGAGACACCAAATGCAGATGTGAACATCTGACCCTCTATATACAGTAGATATAATATGTAATCAATCAACAAAGCATTTTGGAATCATTTTGGTTAAAAATAGTGTTTAAAGGTGGTCATTGCCCTAAGCAATGTATCTTTTCTATGACCCAAATAGTTCTTTTAAAATAGGATACTACCATGCCATTCCATAATTGTCCAGGCATTAGGATTGCTAGATACATGGGTATTAATATGACATATTTTGTAGATGATGTGCCAGATAATAGCTAGATTTGCCCACAATTCAATTTGATTTTCTCACTCCATATCTAATGATAAATGACCATACAAAACTGCTGACAGTGCTAGGTAGGGTACAGGGAGAGCAGGGGAAAAATACCTTTTGCAGACCTTTCATTATATGCAGTAGTGTGAATCAGAACTTAGAGGTCTTAGAGGGGTGTTTAACTGTGAAGTGCTCTCTGCAGTGAGTTGCTCCACAGCACCTTCTGTTTTCTTTAAATGACAGCTGTCGTGATCTCCTCATCGGATCCCTCAGAGCAAAGGGGGATGACTGTGGAGCAGCTTAATGTAGAGGACATAATGCACTTCACACTGAAGCTCTGCCTCCAGGGCACTTACAGGACTAGTGTCTGGCAGAATAAAACTTCATATTCACACTACTCCTATTAATAGAAGCTCCACAAAAGGTGTTGTACTGCTTTCCCCAGGCCCTACCTAACACAGTCAGCAGTTTTGCAAGGTCAAAACTGCTAACAGACACCCTTTCATATTTGTATTTAAAGGAGTTTTCTAAAACTTTTATACTGCTGACTAGTGTTGATCGAGCGCCAAAGTGCTCGGGTGCTCGAGTTGAACACTTTGGGATGCTCGGGTGCTCTACAGAGCACCCAAGCACAATGGAAGTCAATGGGATAACCAGAGCATTAAACCAGGCACCCCCTGCTCTGAAGAGGGGAGGGTGTCTGGTTCACAGGAAAAAGTCAGAAATTGATGGAAACACCACTGAAATGGTTCAGGAACAGCATGGGGAGGATGTCTGGATGCATCTTGGACTCCAAATTCGCTGCTGGGAACGATGTTGTCCGAGTAGTATGCCACTTTTACAGACTGACAATAATACGCACCAAACCGAAGATAAAATTGATTTTAGAGGAAAAATTGTTAGTAAACAATCTTTCCTGTATATTAACTTGTATATAAAATGCAAGTGTTGCCAAAAATTACAAGGAAGAGTCACTCCGATGCAACCTGTATATCACATAAAGGAGGGCCTCATTCACATTGTGGTACAATTGTTCATGTAGAAACATAGAATGTGTCGGCAGATAAGAACCATTTGGCCCA
Organism: Bufo bufo; assembly: GCF_905171765.1. Taxonomy (NCBI): domain Eukaryota; kingdom Metazoa; phylum Chordata; class Amphibia; order Anura; family Bufonidae; genus Bufo; species Bufo bufo. The sequence goes on along the minus strand of NC_053390.1, from coordinate 722,283,290 downwards.
TCTAGTCTGCCCAATATACTGAATACTATGGATAGCCCCTGGCCCTATCTTATATGAAGGATGGCCATATGCCTATCCCATGCATGCTTAAACTCCTTCGCTGTATTTGCAGCTACCACTTCTGCAGGAAGGCTATTCCATACATCCACTACTCTCTCAGTAAAGTAATACTTCCTGATATTACTTTTAAACCTTTGCCCCTCTAATTTAAAACTATGTCCTCTTGTAGCAGTTTTTCTTCTTTAAAATATTCTCTCCTCTTTTACCTTGTTGATTCCCTTTATGTATTTAAAAGTTTCTATCATATCCCCTCTGTCTCGTCTTTCTTCCAAGCTATACATGTTAAGGTCCTTTAATCTTTCCTGGTAAGTTTTATGGTGCAATCCATGTACCAGTTTAGTAGCTCTTCTCTGAACTCTCTCCAAAGTATCAATATCCTTCTGGAGATATGGTCTCCAGTACTGAGCACAATACTCCAAATGCTCTGTAGAGCGGCATGAGCACCTCCCCCTTTCTACTGGTAATGCCTCTCCCTATACACCCAAGCATTCTGCTAGTATTTCCTGCAGCTCTATAACATTGTCTGCCTACCTTTAAGTCTTCTGAAATAATGAGCCCTAAATCCCTTTCCTCAGATACTGAGGTTAGGACTGTATCACTGATTTTATATTCTGCTCTTGGGTTTTTACGCCCCAGGTGCATTATCTTGCACTTATCAACATTAAATTGCCAGATTTTTAATCATTCCTCTAATTTTCCTAAATCCTTTTCCATTTGGTGTATCCCTCCAGGAACATCAACCCTGTTACAAATCTTTGTGTCATCAGCAAAAAGACACACCTTACCATCGAGGCCTTAAACAATATGGGTCCCAGAACAGATCCCTGAGGTACCCCACTGGTAACAAGACCATGGTCTGAATATACTCCATTGACTGCAACCCTCTGTTGTCTGTCCCTCAGCCACTGCCTAATCCATTCAACAATATGGGAGTCCAAGCTCAAAGACTGCAATTTATTGATAAGCCTTCTATGTGGGACAGTATCAAAAGCCTTACTAAAGTCCAGATAAGCGATGTCTACTGCACCTTCGCCATCTATTATTTTAGTCACCTAATCAAAAAAATCAATAAGATTAGTTTGACATGATCTCCCTAAAGTAAACCCATGCTGTTTTTCATCTTTCAATCCATGGGATTTTAGATGATCCACAATCCTCTCCTTAAGTATGGTTTCCATTAATTTCCCAACTATTGATGTCAGGCTTACTGGCCAATAGTCGCCCGATTCCTCCCTACTACCTTTCTTGTGAATGGGCACAACATTTGCCAATTTCCAATCTTCTGGGACGACTCCTGTTGCCAGTGATTGGTTAAATACATCTGCTAATGGTTTTGCTAGTTCGCCGCTGAGCACTTTTAATAGCTTTGGGTGTATCCCATCAGGCCCCTGTGACTTATTTGTATTAATTTTAGACAGCTGACTTAGAACCTCTTCCTCTGTAAAGAAACATGCATCAAAAGATTCATTAGTCTTCTTTCCTAACTGAGGTCCTTTTCCTTCATTTTCCTTTGTGAAAACTAAACAGAAGTATTCATTGAGGCAGTCAGCTAGTTCTTTATCTTCTTCCATATACCTTCCTTCTTTTGTTTTTAATTTGGTAATTCCTTGTTTTAGTTTCCTTTTTTCATTTATGCATCTGAAGAATCTCTTATCGCCTTTTTTCACTGACTGAGCTAATTTCTCTTCTGCCTGTGCTTTAGAAGCTCTTATAGCTTGTTTGGCCTCTCTCTGCCTAATCTTATAAATTTGCCTGTCATCCTCTTTTTTTATTTTTTATAATTACTAAATGCTATATTTTAGTTTTTAATGATTTTGGCCACTTCTGCTGAGTACCACAGTGGTCTCTTCCTTTTTTTGCTTTTACTAACAAGCCTAATGCAATTTTCTGTTGCCTTCAATAGTGCCACTTTTAAGTAGTCCCATTTCTCCTGGACTCCATTGAAACTGTTCCAATCTGATAGGGACTCATATACCACTAATCTAATTTAAGAAAAGTCAGTTATTCGAAAATCTAAAACTTTTGTTTTTGTGTGGTGTGACTCTGTACTTATAGTAAACCACACTGGATCCCAAGCTTTCCCCTACAGTAATATCAGATACCAAATTTCCACTTGTAAATCTAAAATGGCCTCCTTCCGAGTTGGCTCCTCAACTACTTGCTGTAGAGATAATCCCAGTAGGGAATTTAGAATATCTGTACTCCTAGCAGAACTAGCTATTTTGGTTTTCCAGTTTATATCAGGAAGATTAAAGTCTCCCATAATGATAACTTCCCCCTTCAATGTCATTTTAGCTATTTCCTCAACTAGTAGATCATCTAATTCTTTGACTTAGCTAGGTGGTCTATATACAGTCCTGATCAAAAGTTTAAGACCACTTGAAAAATGGCAAAAAATCATATTTAGCATTGCTGGATCTTAACAAGGTTCCAAGTAGAGCTTCAACATGCAATAAGAAGAAATGAGAGTGAGACAAAACATTTTTTGAGCATTCAATTAATTGAAAATAACAATTAAACTGAAACAGGCTGTTTTTCAGCTGAGCCAAATTTTAGGACCACATGCCTTTAAAAGGCCAAATCTGTGCAAAGATGTGGATTCATTGTTATTTTCTGTCAGGTAGTCACACGTTGTGATGGCAAAGGCAAAAAAACTCTCCCTTTTTGAACGTGGTCGTGGTTGTTGAACTGCATAAGCAGGGTCTCTCACAGCACGCCATCGCTGCTGAGGTGGGACGAAGTAAGACAGTCATTTGGAATCTTAAATGATCCTAAGGGTTATGGAACAAAAAGGTCAATTGGAAGACCCCAACAAAAATTCATCAGCACTGAGCCGGAGGATCCAATTGGCTGTCCGTCAAGACACTGGATGATCCTCGACCCAAATTAAGGCCCTTACTGCTGCTGACTGCAGCCCCATAACCATCAGACGGCATCTGAGACTCAAGGGCTTCAAAACCAAAAAACGTCTTCAAAGACCTCGTCTCCTTGAACGCCACAGAACTGCTAGTTTGGACTTTGCAAGAGAGCACCAAACATGGGACATTCAAAGGTGGAAGAAAGTTTTATTCTCTGATGAGAAAAAATTTAACCTTGATGGCCCTGATGGTTTCCAACGTTACTGGCATGACAAGCAGATCCCACCTGAGATGTTTTCTACGCGCCACAGTGGAAGGGGCGCCATAATGGTCTGGGGTGCTTTTTCCTTCAGTGGAACAATGGAGCTTCAGGAAGTGCAAGGGCGTCAAACGGCCGCTGGCTAGGTCCAGATGTTGCAGAGAGCATTCCTCATGACTGAGGGCCCTCGTCTGTGTGGTAACGACTGGGTTTTTCAACAGGACAACGCTACAGTACACAATGCCCGCAGGACAAGGAACTTCTTCCAGGAGATTAACATCACTCTTTTGGCCCATCCTGCGTGTTTCTCTGATCTAAATCCAGTTGAGAACCTTTGAGGATGGATGGCAAGGGAAGTTTACAAAAATGGACAACAGTTCCAGACAGTAGATGGCCTTCGTGCGGCCGTCTTCACCACTTGGAGAAATGTTCCCACTCACCTCATGGAAACGTTTGCATCAAGCATGCCGAAACAAATTTTTGAAGTGATAAACAATAACGGCGGAGCTACTCATTACTGAGTTCATGTTTGGAAGTTGGATTTCTGTTTTGGGGGGTTTTAGTTTTTTTTTGGAGGTGTGGTCCTAAACTTTTGATCAGCTGAAAAACAGCCTGTTTCAGTTTATTCGTTGTTTTCATTAAATTGAATGCTCAAAAAATGTTTTGTCTCACTCCCATTTCTTCTTGTTGCATGTTGAAGCTCTACTTGGAACCTTGTTAAGATCCAGCCATGCTAAATATGATTTTTTGCCATTTTTGTATCACACCTACACGAGTTACCTTATGATTATCAAGTGCTAGCCTGCCCTGCCGTCAGCGTTTTGTCATGGCGGCAGGGCAGGCCATGTAGTGGGACTCCTACACTCATAAAGCCTATGCACTAAGTGAAAGGGCTGCCAAAATTTAAAAGGAACCTGCACTCCAATACAGCCTTTATTACACATAAAGGAGGGATTCATACACACCCTTGAAAAATTATAAATGATGGCCTGCTCGTGACCCTCAAAAACATTAGGAGCAAGGGCCTGCTGGTGACCCTCTAAAACATTAGGGGTCAGGGCCTGCTGCTCATCTGACCCTCTAAAACATTAGGGGTGAGGGTCTGCTGCTGATCTGACCCTCTAAAACATTAGAAGTGTGGGCAGCCTAATAAGCAAGTTGATATGATGGAGGAGGAGGATGAGAAAAGGAAGATTGAACCATATACCCTTTTTTTCTGGTGGAAGGGGTGCATGGGTATTCAATACACCATAAAAGCCACATTTAAAGTGCCTTTATGTTCAGCTGCTTTCCTTTGGTGGAGTAGAGAAGTCAGGGGCAAATCAGGCCTTGTTCATTTTGATAAGCGTCAACCTGTCAGCATTTTCAGTTAACAGGCGGATGCGCCTATCAGTTATTATGCCCCCAGCAGCACTAAATACCCTCTCTGACAAAACGCTGGTGGCAGGGCAGGCCAGCACCTCCAAGGCATAGAGCGCTAGTTCGTGCCACGTGTCCAGCTTGGACACCCAATAGTTGTAAGGCACGGAGGGATCACTGAGGACGCTGACACGGTCTGCTACGTACTCCTTCACCGTCTTCTAAAACTTTTCCCTCCTTGTGACAGAATGACTCTCAATCTCCTCATCCTCTTTCTCCTCTTCGGCCCGTCCATGCTGAACAGATGGAATAAACCTGCTATGGGTACCCTCTGTAGCGGAGGCAACCGTCTCATGCTCCTCCTCCTCCTCCTCCTCATCATTATCCAATTCGCACTGAGAAGATGAAGGGAGGGTTTTCTGACTATCACCCTGTGTACTGTCTTCTCCATTTCCACCTTTTCCACATGCAAAGCTTCTGCCTTCATTGTGAGCAGCGAGCATTTCAGTAGACATAGAAGTGGGATGGTTACGCTGATAATAGCGGCATCGCCGCTCACCATTGTGTTGATTCCTCAAAGTTGCATAAAACCTCACAGAGGTCAGACATCCATGCCCACTCGTCACTCGTCAAGAGTGGAAGCTGACTGGAAAGGCGACGAGCATGTTGCAGCTGGTATTCCACTACTGCCCTCTGCTGATCACAAAGCCTGGCCAACATGTGGAACGTGAAGTTCCAATGCGTACTTACGTCGCACAACAGTCAGTGAGCTGGCAATTGCAAGCGCTGCTGCAGTGTTGCCAGACTGGCGGTAGCTGTAGATGACTTTTGGAAATGGGCACACACGCGGCGCACCTTCTCCAGTAGCTCAGGCAAATTTGGAGGAGGAGGTGGAGGAGAAGTGGGGTTTGCAGCCACTAATGTAGGTGGTGGCAGAAATCCCGATGGAAGTAAAGCTTGCAATCCTTGGCATCGGTAGCACCTGTGCCATCCCAGGGTACGACTCGCTCCTGGCCTCAACAACGTTCACCAAGTGTGCCGTCAGGGAAATGAAGCGTCCCTGGACAAAAGCACTTGTCCATGTGTCAGTCGTTAAGTGGACCTTCCCAATAACTGCTTTGGTTAGGGCACTAGTGATGTTACGGAACACATGCTGGTGTAAGGTGGGTACGGCACACCGGGAAAAAGAGGCAGCTGGGGACTGAGTAACAAGGGACGGCCACCGTCATCAGGCTGCTGAAAGCCTCAGGGTCCGCTAGCCTACAGGGCAACATTTCCAGGGCAAGCAATTTGGAAAGGTGCGCATTTAGTGCTATGGCCTGTGGGTGGGTGGCTGGGTATTTGCGCTTTTGTTCAAAGGCCTGGGGTATGGACATCTGTATGCTGTGCTGGGACACAGAAGTGGATGTGCTAGCTGATGATGCTTGCAAAGGTCCAGGTGCAGGGCGGGAGGCATCCGGGCCTTCGCCAGGGGATTGGCCAGCACGAAGTACAGGGGAAGAGGAGGCAGTGGTGTGAGTGTGTTTCTTGTGCTCTGGCAGCAGGCACAGTTTCACTGCACACAGGCCCACGGCCTCTGCATGCACCATCAGCATCATGGCCACTTCCCCGTCCCTTACTGCTTGCCTTGAGCATAATAAATGGTATATATGCTTGCAAGTATGTCACACGTACAGTAGTGCAGGTTTTGTAAGTGTATGCGCAAATAAATTGCACTGAATGTCACAAATATTTAGGATGCGCAAACATTATACAGGAGATGTAGCGCAAGTAATGTCGCTGTCACCAGCAGCGAAAAAATGTGAATGAATATCACAGATATTTAGGATGCGCAAACGTTCTAAAGGATATGTAGCGCAGGTAATGTCGCTGTCACCAGCGGCTAAGAAAAAATTTGACTGAATGTCACAGATATTTAGGATGCGCAAATGTTATACAGGATATGTAGCGCAGGTAGTGTCACTGTCACCAGCGGCCAAACAATTGCGCTGAATGTCACAGATATTTAGGATGCGCTAATGTAACACAACAGATGTAGCAGAGGTTGTGTCACTGTCAGCAGCAGCCAAACAATTGCACGCAATTTAGCGCAGGTCGCGCTAATATTATATTTTGCAGCCAGATAAAACAATAGTCCTTAAAAGGACTTTTGGGTCTCTAACACCTTTCAACACTAAACAATTCCTGTCCCTACACTATCTGTCCCTTCTGCTGCAGCTCTCCCTGACTAAGACTGAGCCGAACCACGTGTTATCGGGTGCTATATAGCACCCGATGACGGGTTACGGACAGCCAATCACTGTAATGCCAGTAACCAACATGGCTACAGCATTACAGTGAGGGCCAGTACTTTCCCGCATGTTTATTGGCTGCGTATCAGCCAACAAACATGCGGGGAGGAGGCTCGAGCATCACGCTCGAGCACACGTGGTGTTCGGACGAACAACGCGATGTGCCGAGCATCGCGATGTGCCGAGCATCGCGATGTGCCGAGCATCGCGATGCTAGAGTGAAAATGGTGTTCGGCCGAGCATGCTCGCCCAACACTACTGCTGACCTATCCTGTACATTGTATAGCGGCTATGCATGGTACTCCAGCTCAGCCCGATTTGCTTCAATAGAGCACAGCTGCTTCTAGGCCAAGAGAATTATGAATGTGTCATCATTGGCCTAGTAAAAGCAGGAGAAAGCCGAGGCACTACTGCGAGCACTGGAGCCTTCTCCTAAATGGCAGGATCCCAGATGTTGTACCCTCGCTGATCAAATACTGATGATCTATTCAGAGGATAGGACATCTGTAGAGATGAGTGAATTTCTTCAAAGTTTGATTTGGCTGAATGCCGAATTTCACAAAAAAATTAGCTTCATGACGAATTATTACGTCACGAAGCACATTTTTTGTAAGTAGCAGGTGCAATGACGGGAGCTGCGATAGCGCAGCTCCCTTCATTGTTCTGCTCAGAAGCCTCGTTCATACATGATCAAGGCATCTGAGTGTAAATGAACAATAAAAAAAAAATTTAAACAAACTTACCGCCTCCATTTGCTTGAAGATCTCGTCCGAAATCCCGTGTGGCACGATATTCCGTCATCACGCTGGCTGGCGTGGTGATGTATGACGTCAACACGCTCGCCGGAGTGATGATGCAATCTCGCGCCGCACAGGATTTCGGACGAGATCTTCAAGCAAGATGGCGGCTGGCGGCCCGTCGCGAGAAAATGCTGGAGGGAAGTTTGAATTTTTTTGTCTTTTATACTATTTCAGGTTAAATCGATTCGCTGACACGAAGCACTTCTAGGCGAATCTAATTTATACTGAAATTCGGATTGAATTGCATTTCGTGGGATTCGATTCGCTCATTTCTAGTCATCAGTATAAAAGTCTTGGAAAACCTTTAATGTCAGAGATTCACCAGTGACTTCAGAGAAGACATGTGGTGAACTCATGAACTCGTGTCGTAAACTTACGTGATGAAGTCGTGGGCATAATTACAAAGGAAGCTGTAATGGTGTGACCATATGAAATAATGAAATAATGTGTGTGGTCGGGGTCTGTGTTATTGTTTTTTGTTTGTGCGTGTTTAGTGTTTAGTGTTATATAAATCTTCTACTCAGCACTAAAACTTATTCCTCTCCCTGGCCTACAGGGAATAGTATGCATCTTTTACAGCTGGTTAGTATGGAGCCATATCAAAGCTGTGAAGAGTCCATGTACTTGGAAGAAATATGTAGACTAACATGCCAATAGAACATTAGCCTCATACAGTCCTCCATGCCCCATCATTTGACGAGGAAAGTGGAAGTTACCGTTACCTTAGGGCATATGTTTTATGTAGCATATTGTGTATTGTTTTTCATTTGTTTAGTCAACTTTCAGTGAAGCGTTTACAACATCTTTGAGCACAATATACATTTTGGATTTCTTTATGGATTCATTTACACTGATTGTTTTATAAAGAAACCAAATGAAACATCAAGAGTAACAGTAATTCAGAGCCAGATTAAATACATTTTCTGCTGGAGACGTAAGCACATGCTATCTTAAGTATATCACAAAGAAAGCAATCCAGTTCAGTTAAATAAAGTCAGCCAGAGCTTGTTCTTTCCATGAGATATATTAAGTCGGTTAAAAGGACATATAAAAATATTAACATTTTGCTTAAATGGATTATAATGAATTTTTACACAGATTTTGGGGTTTACAATTACAATTTTTTTTAGCACAGTTGACCTATTAGGATACTATTAGGGCAAAGGTGGCCATACATGTAAGACAAATGTTGACCAAACCTGTTGTCAGACAGACAGATCTAATCTGTATTTGATTTTTATGACTCTTCTCTATCAGCTGAGTTTGACTTCAACATGCTTGAACCTTTTAGTCTCAAGGGAAATAAGCCACCATCATAGATTTCTAGCAGCAGCCTATTTCCCTTCAGTATTGAGAACACAAACTGAGTGAGCATGTGTATGGGGGGGGGGGGGGGGCTGGGTCGATGGAATAGGTATGCAGGATCTGAGGGCAGGCGGTGAGCCGCGGCCAGGGTGCTAATGCTGGCACAATGGCCCTGCGTCAACACATGGAGTGTCACCATAAAGTGGCATGGAAAAACCGTGCTACTCATTTAGTGTTATAGCCTAATGCAGCAACTGCTGTATCTTCCACCGCCTTGCACCCCCTCTCCAGCAGTCAGGGCTCATCATCCTCAGCAGAAGAAAGCTGTTGTTCCTTCTCATCGACTTTAATGTCGCTTATTGCTCCTGATGCTACTCCTTGTCAATTATTTAGACAGCAATTGATCACCAAGGCTATTGCAAAAAGACAACAGTATGCGTACACTCATCCAATGGCGCAGAAGCTGAATGTGCTCCTGGCCAAGTTGCTGGTGCTACAGTACCTCCATTTCCATGTAGTTGACTCAGCACATATCAGAGAACTGACGGCTTGTGCCTACAGTGTTAAAAAAATAATTTCTGTTATTTCAGTAGTTTTCTGATTTGACAGAACAGAGCTGTAGATGGAAGTACCCAGAAATTAATCTAATATATAAAGCTGAGTGTCTGTGTGTATGTCCGCTAAAGACCGTCGCATTTACAATCACGAAATTTGGCACACAGGTACATCAGGTGTCCGGGAAGGTTTTAGATTGGGTCTCAGCTATCTAGAATGTACCGTTCCTGAGATATTCCCCAAAAAATTAATTAGCCAATAGAAGCCTGGTCACATGACCCTTATCAACCAATAGACGCTTGCAGGCCCTTAGTCTCCACATACACACAGTTTTGCATTAGGTTTCTATAACAATCCAGCCATTTTTCTTTACTGCTGTAGGTAAGCTTTAAAGGGGCAGGACGTTGTGGATTACACTGTTAAGGGAGCGCAGTGCTGTGGAGGTCACAGTTAAGGGGGCAGGTAGGGCAGCCATTCAGGCGATCCTCAAAAGACAGACTTAAAACCCCCGCCCCCGGATCCTGCCAAGCCACGCCCCTGACCCAGTTTGGCCACTCCCCCTCCACTCCGCAGCCGACCGGGATTGAAAAAATGAAGGTAAAAATCAACTTCTGTCAGCTGCTGGGGGGGGGGGGGGAAGGAGGGTTACTTTCTCCCTGCACCTGTCACAGGTACCTGTGTGCCAAATTTGGTGAAGATCGGTCCAGTCATTTGGTCGTGCATAAAGAACAGACAGACGGACAGATAGACAGAAACTTATTTTTATATATATAAGAGACTAGCAGAAAGACCCGGCTTCGCACGGGTATATTTTATCTATTTCATTTAATGTTTGTGTGTGTCGTTAAAAGATATCGACAGTATCCCCCATAACAGTGACATCTACAGCATCACGCCCCTTTAACAGTGAACTCTACAGTTTCCCATCCCTTAACCCCTTAAGGACATAGGACGTACCGGTACGCCCTATTTCCCGAGTCCTTAAGGACCAAGGACGTACCGGTACGTCCTAACATTTAAATCGGGATTCCGGCGACCGAGGGGTTAAACGGAACGGGATTTCGGCTGAAATCCTTCAGCCGGCATCCTGTGACAACGCCAGGGGGGGTGATGTGACCCCCCCGTGTCGGCGATCGCAGCAAACCGCAGGTCAATTCAGACCTGCGGTTTGCTGCGCTTTTTGCAGTTTCTGATGCCCGCGGTCCCTGACCGCGGGGATCAGAAACTTTTGAGTGCCTATAATCTATATTTTTCACCCCCCCCTGCACCCCTGCATGATTTGATGCCGGCGGGTGGTGCGGGGGGGTGTCGCATGCGGTGGGGGCGTTGCGGGAGGCGGGCGGTGCAGCAGGCGGGATCGCGATCCCCCGCCCGCCTCCCCATGAATGATCGTTGGCTTCTAGTGGTTATACCAGGGTGCCAGCACATTGCTGGCACCCTGGTATAAACGGCTGACATCTGTGCAGATGTCAGCCGTTTAACCCTTTCCATACCGCGGTCCGTACGGACCGCTGTATGGAAAAAGTTATCTGTCATCGGTCAGGGAGCTCCCTCCCTCTCCATCGGGGGGCTGCTGTGCCTTTGCAGCCCCCCGATGGAGAGGGAGAGAGCCCCCAGAGAGCCCCCCTTAGCCCCGTGCTTACCCTTCCCCGTCTGCGAAGTTCTGAGCAGACGGGGAGGGTTCCCATGGCAACAGGACGCCTGCTCAGGCGTCCTGCTGTCCATGGTGCTGAACAGATCTATGCTGAAAGCATAGATCTGTTCAGTGTAAGTAAAATACAGTACAGAACAATATATATTGTACTGTACTGTATTATACAGACATCAGACCCACTGGATCTTCAAGAACCAAGTGGGTCTGGGTCAAATTTTTTTTTAAAAAAAGTGAAAAAAGTTAAGATAAAAAAAAAACATTTATCACTGAATAAAAATTAAAAAAATAAAATAAACTACACATATTAGGTATCGCCGCGTCCGTAACGACCTGATCTATAAAATGGTCATGTTACTTTCCCCGCACGGTGAACGCCATAAAAATAAAAAAATAAAAACTATGAGAAAATTGAAATTTTGCCCACCTTACTTCCCAAAAAAGGTAATAAAAGTGATCAAAAAAGTCGCATGTACGCCAAAATAGTACCAATCAAACCGTCATCTCATCCCGCAAAAAATGAGACCCTACTCAAGATAATCGCCCAAAAGCTGAAAAAACTATGGCTCTTAGACTATGGAAACACTAAAACATGATTTTTTTTTGTTTCAAAAATGAAATCATTGTGTAAAACTTACATAAATAAAAAAAAAGTATACATATTAGGTATCGCCGCGTCCGTATCGACCGGCTCTATAAACATATCACATTACCTAACCCCTCAGATGACCACCGTAAAAAAATAAAAATAAAAACAGTGTAAAAAAAGCCATTTTTTGCCATCTTACGTCACAAAAAGTGTAATAGCAAGCGATCAAAAAGTCATATGCACCCCAAAATAGTGCCAATCAAACCGTCATCTCATCCCGCAAAAAATGAGACCCTACTCAAGATAATCGCCCAAAAACTGAAAAAACTATGGCTCTTAGACTATGGAGACACTAAACATTTTTTTGGTTTTAAAAATGAAGTTATTGTATAAAACTTACATAAATAAAAAAAAATGTATACATATTAGGTATCGCCGCGTCCGTGACAACCTGCTCTATAAAATTACCCCATGATCTAACCTGTCAGATGAATGTTGTAAATAACAAAAAAAAAAAACGTGCCAAAAAAGCTATTTCTTGTTACCTTGCTGAACAAAAAGTGTAATATAGAGCAACCAAAAATCATATGTACCCTAAACTAGTACCAACAAAACTGACACCCTATCCCGTAGTTTCTAAAATGGAGTCACTTTTTTGGAGTTTCCACTCTAGGGGTGCATCAGGGGGGCTTCAAATGGGACATGGTGTCAAAAAAACCAGTCCAGCAAAATCTGCCTTCCAAAAACCTTATGGCATTCCTTTCCTTCTGCGCCCTGCCGTTTGCCTGTACAGCTGTTTACGACCACATATGGGGTGTTTCTGTAAACTACAGAATCAGGGCCATAAATAATGAGTTTTGTTTGGCTGTTAACCCTTGCTTTGTAACTGGAAAAAAAATATTAAAATGGAAAATCTGCCAAAAATTTGAAATTTTGAAATTGTGTCTCTATTTTCCATTAAATCTTGTGCAACACCTAAAGGGTTAACAACGTTTGTAAAATCAGTTTTGAATACCTTGAGGGGTGTAGTTTCTTAGATGGGGTCACTTTTATGGAGTTTCTACTCTAGGGGTGCATCAGGGGGGCTTCAAATGGGACATGGTGTCAAAAAAACAGTCCAGCAAAATCAGCCTTCCAAAAACCAAACGGCGCACCTTTCACTCTACGCCCTACTGTGTGCCCGTACAGTCGTTTACGGCCACATATGGGGTGTTTCTGTAAACAGCAGAGTCAGGGCAATAAAGATACAATCTTGTTTGGCTGTTAACCCTTGCTTTGTTAGTGGAAAAAATGGGTTAAAATTGAAAATTAGGCAAAAAAATGAAATTCTCAAATTTCATCCCCATTTGCCAATAACTCTTGTGCAACACCTAAAGGGTTAACGACGTATGTAAAATCAGTTTTGAATACCTTGAGGGGTGTAGTTTCTTAGATGGGGTCACTTTTAGGGAGTTTCTCCTCTAGGGGTGCATCAGGGGGCTTCAAATGGGACATGGTGTCAAAAAACCAGTCCATAAAAATCAGCCTTCCAAAATCCATACGCGCACCTTTCCCTCTACGCCCCGCTGTGTGGCCGTACAGTAGTTTACGGCCACATATTGGGTGTTTCTGTAAACGGCAGAGTCAGGGCAATAAAGATACAATCTTGTTTGGCTGTTAACCCTTGCTTTGTTAGTGTAAAAAATGTGTTAAAATGAAAAATTAGACAAAAAAATTAAATTCTCAAATTTCCTCCCCATTTGCCAATAACTCTTGTGCAACACCTAAAGGGTTAATAATGTATGCAAAATCAGTTTTGAATACCTTGAGGGGTGTAGTTTCTTAGATGGGGTCATTGTTGGGTGGTTTCTATTATGTAAGCCTCGCAAATCGACTTCAGACCTGAACTGGTCCCTAAAAATTTAGTTTTTGTAAATTTCTGAAAAATTTCAAGATTGCTTCTAAACTTCTAAGCCTTATAACATCCCCAAAAAATAAAATATCATTCCCAAAACAATTCACACATGAAGTAGACATATGGGGAATGTAAAGTCATCACAATTTCTTGGGGTATTACTATGTATTACAGAAGTAGAGAAACTGAAACTTTGAAATTTGCAAATTTTTCCAAATTTTTGGTAAATTAGGTATTTTTTTGTGCAAAAAAAAAAAATTTTTTTGACTTCATTTTACCAGTGTCATGAAGTACAATATGTGACGAAAAAACAATCTCAGAATGGCCAGATAAGTCAAAGCGTTTTAAAGTTATTAGCACTTAAAGTGACACTGGTCAGATTTCCAAAAAATGGCCTGGTCCTTAAGGTGAAAATGAGCCCGGTCCTTAAGGGGTTAACACTGACCCCCCCCTACAGTGAACTGCCACTTTAAAATGGGAGCTCCACAGAAGCCAATACCCTTACCTTTGACCTTCACAGCAGCCCGCCCCTTTAACAGTGAGTAAAATCCAGACATCAAACACTTGTACAGTCTACGCGTTTCGGACCTCTGTATACCGGTCCTTCATCATGACATATAAAAGTCCTTTTAAGCATGTTTTGGACCACAGGTAATTAAGTGTTCCCATCACATGCTCACTATGGGAGGGGAAGCCACAAACACCTGAAAAAAAGTCGTCCTGAGGGATCTAGCTTGTTAAAAACATTTTATTTATATTGTAAAACTAAGTCATGTTTTTTATTCAGACTGTTGGGGGCACAACTCCCTAACTTAAACATCCAAAAAGCTTCCCTGCTTAAGAGCTTTTTTTTATGATCACCCCCTCTAATCGGTGCAAATACCCTCTCTAATCCCTGTACCCCAAACGCCGATGTATCCCCTTTGTGAACAGTGGCAAAATGCAGGCTTGCAGATGAAACATTACATGTCCTGAAATGGGGAATATCAGATAGATGTTTCCGTAATAGATGATCTATTTGGTCGTGCAACCCACATATTGTAGGTGACAGTCTTTATACGTAATCACATACAGTACAGACCAAAAGTTTGGACACACCTTCTCATTCAAAGAGTTTTCTTTATTTTCATGACTATGAAAATTGTAGTTTCACACTGAAGGCATCAAAACTATGAATTAACACATGTGGAATTATATACATAACAAACAAGTGTGAAACAACTGAAAATATGTCATATTCAAGGTTCTTCAAAGTAGCCACCTTTTGCTTTGATTACTGCTTTGCACACTCTTGGCATTCTCTTGATGAGCTTCAAGAGGTAGTCCCCTGAAATTGTTTTCACTTCACAGGTGTGCCCTGTCAGGTTTAATAAGTGGGATTTCTTGCCTTATAAATGGGGTTGGGACCATCAGTTGCGTTGAGGAGAAGTCAGGTGGATACACAGCTGATAGTCCTACTGAAAAAGCAGCTAAGTAAAGAAAAACGAGTGGCCATCATTACTTTAAGAAATTAAGGTCAGTCAGCCGAAAAATTGGGAAAACTTTGAAAGTAAGGGCTATTTGACCATGAAGGAGAGTGATGGGGTGCTGTGCCAGATGACCTGGCCTCCACAGTCACCGGACCTGAAACCAATTGAGATGGTTTGGGGTGAGCTGGACCGCAGAGTGAAGGCAAAAGGGCCAACAAGTGCTAAGCATCTCTGGGAAATCCTTCAAGACTGTTGGAAGACCATTTCAGGGGACTACCTCTTGAAGCTCATCAAGAGAATGCCAAGAGTGTGCAAAGCAGTAATCAAAGCAAAAGGTGGCTACTTTGAAGAACCTAGAATATGACATATTTTCAGTTGTTTCACACTTTTTTGTTATGTATATAATTCCACATGTGTTAATTCATAGTTTTGATGCCTTCATAGTCATGAAAATAAAGAAAACTCTTTGAATGAGAAGGTGTGTCCAAACTTTTGGTCTGTACTGTATATCGCAAACTCCTTATTGCAATATAGATATTGTTGAATCACATGGCTTCCTCTATTCACTGTGGAGGTAACGGTCTGACAGACTGTCATGTGATTGCAACAAATGCATCTATTACTTCCACATTTATAACTGCCTTTGTAAGAAAGCCAGGTATGTTTTGGTGTTGGACGGTCAAAAAATAAACTAGGGCTGATCTTCTGTACTATAGTAGCCTATAATAGGGGCTTTGCGTGCAACACATCTTACTCCTGCTGATACTATATCTCTCCAATCTTTGTCATAATTGAGTACTCGTAAATGTCGTTGAATAATCCTGAAATTCTTCACTATAGCCTGTAACAAAAATATTAGGTTTTTCTTTTAACTTATTTATGTTAGTAGTTTTTCTGTGATTTTTTCTCTTTTTCTTTTTACTGGAAGTGTCTTTAGTATTATAAGGGAACACCAATTTTTTTCTTTCAAGAGATAAAGCCCACTGTCTGGCATTCTCTATGGACTCTACTGTATACTGTCTTGTCTGCAGTCTAGTTGCTGTTTTTTCTGCTTCCTGTATAAAGGTGGATATATTGGAGCAATTGCGTCTTACTCTAAACATTTTCCCCCTAGGTATATTTTTTTTTACATGCGGTGGATGACAAGAAGTAGCCAAGAGGGTGGTATTACCCGCAGCCTTTTTCCTAAAAGTGGATGTTAATACCTTGGTGGTAATATTGTCAGCCTTTAGATTTAGATCCAGGAAAACAATAGATCTGGGGTCACATTGTAGACTAAATTTTAAAGACGCAATACCCTGATTTAGAAACTCTTCAAAAAGTGGTATGCTCGCTACTTTTTCTTAAAAAAAAAAAAAATAAAACAATTATGTATACCACTTAAACTTGTTCATATATGTGGTATGCAATTACACCCAAATGATGCAGAAAAATATTTGTAAACTGGGATTCAATAAAACATAACCTTTACTAGGTCATTTAAAATAGTATGTCACACTGGGTGAGAGACGACATAGACAACACTTACAACAGAAAATATCTCCACTGTATCAATTCATAAATCTGATAGAAAAACAATTGGGTGGATCTCACCTCGTCTGGGCGGAGTCCAACTGTGGAGGGCGGTCCTGGCGATGGTGTTACCTTAGACCTATGTGACCAGGTGCTGGTGTGATAATTGGCACAATGTTGTATCCTACAAGGCCCTATTGTGGCTTTTTTGCTGCCTGCCTAGGGGAATAGGGGCTCATCTGTAGCCTGCCTACCACAATGGAGCACCCGCCCCGACAGGGGCGACCCCACACCGAGCCTTTCCCTCAGTATGGGTCTCAGATTCTATCAAGCCCTAACTACAACGCCCTACATGCCATGTTTCTGTCACTTCTGGACATCATCAGGGGACTTCACATGTATATATTCCAGGGCAACTACAAATAGAAATTATAAACAGACACTCAGTATAGGTCACAAATATATGAGCGCCACATATATAGTGGCTTATCAGCAGCCACAATCTACTTACTGGGAATCAAGGTGATTTTAGCCTCGTATCCGGGGACAAGAAGATGGATAGCTCTTGTCCTTACTGATGCAGGGGAAGTGTCCCTTGTCAGTCGATGTCTCACCACAAATAACAGTGATTTGGGTGAGCATTGAAAGGTTGTAAACCGCCTCCTTATGTAGCTCTACTTCCGATATGTGTACGCCCCCCATGATCATCTAACTCACCTGTCCAGGTATCGCAAAGCGCTTGTGATTCAGAGAGGTATTAGTGGAAACTACAAATGCGGTAAATGCGTGGCGTGCCCCTTTATGGCCAAAGCAAAGTCATTCAGGAGTAACAATACTAATAAAGTCTACACAATTACGGACTTTATTAACTGCAGAAGCACAGGCCTGGTGTATAAAATCACATGTGAATGTGGAGATGAGTACATTGGGAAGACTGGTAGGGAGTTGAGGAGAAGAATAGGAGAGCATTTGAGTGATATAAGGAATGATAAGGACACATCGGTGGCACGTCATGTAAATATCAAACATGGAGACTGGACTGCCTATATTTTTCAGGAATTGAAAAAATCAAGCCAGGAACAAGACAGGGTGATTTTGATAGAAGGATCCTGCAATGTGAGGCTAAATGGATCTTTTATCTCAAAACAGTCCATCCATCCGGGCTAAACGAACAACAAAATTATTGCTGCTTTTTGTGATCTGAATCAAAAGTCGAACTGTGATGTATGTGTTCCTGTCGTGCCCCTCCCCGCATCGTATGGTGGTGGGCGCGTGGGATGTGGTGATGGACACGGCCGGAGCAGATATAGGGGAAACCTGTTAAGGAAAGGCGGCTAACCCCCCCCCCCCTTCCCGGTAGTCGATTCTGAATGACCCTCGGATCAGATGCTGTCTCATCCAATAACGAGCGCATTAGATCTGATGGTGGATTCATCTGAAATCAGAACATCCAAAAATGTAGTCCGTTTTAAAAAATTGGGTTCCAGGGCCCAACAATCGGCTGGCGTCTGTAGTGGAATGGCCTGTGCTCGGCTGTCCTGCTAATATATATCTGTAATGCGATCCTGCATTTATGAAAACAACAGGCAACTTATCATGTGTCTGCTAACAGGGCCGAGCGTCATGAGCCTAGAAGTTGCTAAGGAAACGGCAACGCTCTGACTCAGACTCTGACCTCACTTCCGGTTTAGCCCGCATCACGTGACATCAACTTACGGTGAGTGGCGTGCGTTCCACGCTGAATCACAAGCGCTTTGCGATACCTGGACAGGTGAGTTAGATGATCATGGGGGGCGTACACATATCGGAAGTAGAGCTACATAAGGAGGCGGTTTACAACCTTTCAATGCTCACCCAAATCACTGTTATTTGTGGTGAGACATCGGCTGACAAGGGACACTTCCCCTGCATCAGTAAGGACAAGAGCTATCCATCTTCTTGTCCACGGATACGAGGCTAAAATCACCTTGATTCCCAGTAAGTAGATTGTGGCTGCTGATAAGCCACTATATATGTGGCGCTCATATATTTGTGACCTATACTGAGTGTCTGTTTATAATTTCTATTTGTAGTTGCCCTGGAATATATACATGTGAAGTCCCCTGATGATGTCCAGAAGTGACAGAAACATGGCATGTAGGGCGTTGTAGTTAGGGCTTGATAGAATCTGAGACCCATACTGAGGGAAAGGCTCGGTGTGGGGTCGCCCCTGTCGGGGCGGGTGCTCCATTGTGGTAGGCAGGCTACAGATGAACCCCTATTCCCCTAGGCAGGCAGGAAAGCCACAATAGGGCCTTGTAGGATACAACATCGTGCCAATTATCACACCAGCACCTGGTCACATAGGTCTAAGGTAACACCATCGCCAGGACCGCCCTCCACAGTTGGACTCCGCCCAGACGAGGTGAGATCCACCCAATTGTTTTTCTATCAGATTTATGAATTGATACAGTGGAGATATTTTCTGTTGTAAGTGTTGTCTATGTCGTCTCTCACCCAGTGTGACATACTATTTTAAATGACCTAGTAAAGGTTACGTTTTATTGAATCCCAGTTTACAAATATTTTTCCGCTACTTTTTCTTGCCACACTTTTAACATATCGTCGATGTAATGACCATACCATTTAATACATTGAGAAAATGAGTTCATCTCTGAAAATAAAAAATGTTTCTCCCACCATGCCATAAAAATGTTGGCTATTGATGGTGAGAATTTGGCCCCCATAGGGACTCCAGATACCTGGAGATAAAAGTCTCCATTAAACATAAAGAAAATTATGTTTAAGCAAAAAATCAATCGCCATACATAAAAAGTCATGGAGTTCCACTGTATAGTTGCTATAGGTAGCCAAATACCACCCTACAGCCTCAATCCCAAGATGGTGGGGAATGTTTGCATATAATGATATAGCGTCAGCAGTTATGCACACATATTCATCCTTCCACATGAAATCCTCAAAGGATTGTAATACCGCACATGTGTCTTTCAAGAAACCTGGGAGAGAGGAACCAAAGGCTGCAGGAGGGAATCCACCCACTCAGATAACCTTTCTGAGTATGAGCTGATGCCAGAGACGATTGGTCTCATAGGGGGTGGAAACCCTCCTTTGTGGACCTTTGGTAACGCATGAAAAAAGGAGATAACCTGTTGTTCAACATACTGTAAATATACTCTATTTCTTTCTGGCTGAAAATACTCGAAAATAAACCCTTTTCTAAGATCCCTTTGAGTTCTGGCTGATAATGAGGGAGTGGATTGCTTTTCAATGGCAAATATGTTGTAATATCGCTCAGCATAGTAATAATTTAGGTTTTATACACACTGCTGTCCAACAACACCACCGCTCCCCCCTTATCAGCTTCCTTGATAATTAAATCATGTGCAACCATGAAAGCCCTGAGTGCATCATATTCCTCCTTGGTCATGTTATTTTTTGTATTTTTGTATTTAATGTTGTAATTTAAAATTCATAGATCTTTCTCTAAGTCCTGGAAACGATCAAGATCTGGAAATCTTGAATGGATAGGATAAAAATCTTTATTCGTAGTTCTAAAAAACTTCAAAGTATACTGTTGTAAATTATCCTCCGACTCTTGATATGTCTCCTGGAGAGAGGCTATATGTGCTAACTCCTCAAACTCCAAAGTGGCCCCTGCTATTCCCAGATGGATAATCTTATTTTCCTGAGTGACATTAGAAGACATAACATCTGCATTAACAAATGACATTTCGTGATCATTATGTTGCGTATCCGAGGGAATGTCCTCCCCAATTCCAAAGTGTTTTTTTAAAGTCATAGTCCGTGCCAAACGATTCCCATCTATCATTGTACGATATAAATCGAAATGGCACTTTGGTGAGAAAGACAAACCTCTTTTCAAAAGAGTCTCTTCCACAGTAGATAGAACCATGGAGGAAACATGTATAACCTGGAGATCATTTACTCCTGCTTGTGACGGGATGGATACCTGCGGCCTCTTGCAGTGTTTCCTCCCGGCTCACTGTTTTTGGCTACTGGTCTCCCCCTTTGTGTTCCTTGATCAGAAGGTGCATTAGAGGAGACCCTGTTAGAAGACAGGTTGGATTTTGGTGTTTCTGGGGCTGAGTCTGAGGACTCTATCTCTATAGAGCTAATTATAACACCAATAGGCCCGATTCTTCCTGGAACAGGTTAATTTCCTCAAGATGGAACGGGGTGTGTCAGCCCTTGCACTTGGCCACGAATACACCACATTAGATTTATAATCTATAGGATCTCTATTGAACTTGTTATGTTTGAATTAAATTAAACTTTCTTCCAGCTTATTTATGTATTTTTTCAACTTTTCATCAGGTTCTATAAAAAGTGTTTTTTGCATATGGCAAAGCAGATTATCCTGTGTGGCTTTAATTTCATCACGTAAGTCCTTCAAGGTTGATTCCCCCAACGGTCTGAATAAAAAACATGACTTAGTTTTACAATATAAATAAAATGTTTTTAACAAGCTAGATCCCTCGGGACGGCTTTTTTCAGGTGTTTGTGGTTTCCCCTCCCATAGTGAGCATGTGATGAGAACACTTAATTAGCTGTGGTCCAACACATGCTTAAAGGAAGGGGTTTCTTTTCACTTTAATATGTCATGATGAAGGACCGGTATACAGAGGTTCGAGACGCGTAGACTGTACAAGTTTTTGATGTCTGGATTTTACCGCAAGTAAATAAAGATCATCTTTTATATGGGAAGCTGGGTTATACAACTTTTTTCAATATATATATATATATATATATATATATATCTACAGCAGGGGTGCTGTAGTAAATAAATACAATTTAAAGGGGTTTTAAGAACTGAAATATAGTATTTATGGCATATTGAACACACAGTATTTACCATTAATGTTTAGTTACACTTCCAGGTCTCCTATGTAAAGAGAGAAATACATGAAAAATGTGAGCAGCCACAAGACATATTCATACATGTCTATTACCAGATGGTTGGGGGCTGCAAAGCATGGTATCAAGGGCCGCAGATTGTGCACCCCTGATCTACAGTGTCTCTCTCTCTCTCTCTCTTTCTCTGTCCCCTTTAAGATTCCCCTGCAGGCACACATGAGCCATTTACAATTTGAATGTTAAAATTTTATATTTCTTCTCAGTCCGTTTTTAAATATTCTTCATTGTTTGTATTGTTTACAGAGCATATTGACTCCATAACTACAGGGCCCTTTTTCGATTTTGTATTTAGTTTTTTTCCTGCACACATTCAAATAGCCATAACTTAAAATGAATCAAATTCTTTGTTAGGTTAAACTGAAAAAAATAAAATAAAAAAAATTACAATTCCACCAAGGATTTTGAGGTTGAGACATCACGGCGTTCACTGTGCCCTAAAAATGACATGGGGTCATTATTCTGCGGCTCAATACAAATACAATGATACCATACTATTTTTTGTTTTACTAGTTGGAAAACCTTGGAAAAAATATATAAATTTTCTTTGCTGCACTCTCCGGTTCAGATGCAAGTAAAATATATTTTATTGTTATATATCCTCCAAATAAATTGGTATATTAAGACAATAATGCCTTTTTAGGACGTTTCGGTCAATATTCAGACCTTGGTCACAGAGTCACTGGTGAGAGATAGAGAAAATATATAAGTGAACAAAATACACAATATAATATGCGAGTTTGATAAGTAAATAAAGATAATGGATCATGGGAAAAAGGGGCAATGTAGGTAGAGACATAATCATTGTCAATGTCGTATATGCTGAATGGGGCCAAAGTGGATGACACAATGGTGAAATATGTACTTGCAAAGCTAAGTAGTAAAACAGTAGCTGAAAAAAGCAGAGGAACTGGATATAGCATCAGAGGAGATACAGACATTATTCATCTGGAAAAATAATCTGAACATTAGTGTTGGGCTTGAATATTCGAATAGTGAATATTATTCGCGAATATCGGCACTTTGAGAATTTGCGAATATTTAGAATAAAGTGATATATATTTGTAATTTTGAATATTCTAGATTTTTTTTTTCAACCGTAACCTCCCTTCTTGCTTGTGGGCCAATGAGAAGGCTGCAATGTCTTTATCTGAGCTTAGCAACATCCCTAGCAACCAATAGGAAAGTTGCCTACCCCTTACTATATAAGAAACTCCCAGCAGCCATTTTCTACAGTTTTTTAAAGTTCTGAGAGAGAAAGAGAGCAGTGTTATTGCTGTGCTCTGTGCTTTCCACACTACATTAGATAGATAGTTAGATAGCTTATATATATATAATACAGATAGTATCAGTGCAGGTTAGATGATATAGTGTAGCTGATTAGTGTTGAGCGCGAATATTCGAATTGCAAATTTTAATTGCGAATATTGCCACTTTGAGAGTTTGCGAATATCTAAAATATAGTGCTATATATTCATATTTGCGAATAGTGTTGAATATTCTAATCGCGAATTTATCCCAAATTTATCACGAATTTATTTCACATATATTACATTGCTGATTTTTGCCATCAGG
Organism: Bufo bufo; assembly: GCF_905171765.1. Taxonomy (NCBI): domain Eukaryota; kingdom Metazoa; phylum Chordata; class Amphibia; order Anura; family Bufonidae; genus Bufo; species Bufo bufo. Next base: position 722,260,181 of record NC_053390.1, on the reverse strand, counting down.
TAAACAATGACTGGAGATCACAAATTCTTGAATTTGCGAATTTATGCCGAATATTCGGCCAAAAATTCACGAAATATCACAAATTCGAATATTGCCTATGCCGCACATCACTATAGCTGATAGGTTCTGCTGTCCATACATACATGCTACATACATAATGCTGTGATGTCACAAGTTCACGACAATACTTAGTGCACCAATCACTAATAAGTAGTCAGACCTGTTAAAATGTGACGTTGCACGTATTGTGCCAAAATATTTGCATCATTGGTGCCGATTTCGTAATAGCGAATATATTGGAGCACTCTATCTGCATATAAAGCTATTGTAATGTTCTGCCGTGCCAACCATTTTCTCCAGTCTCAGGAAACTTCTAGCAGCTTGAAAAATGTAGTTATAGTGACCCACGTCTGTATTTTGAGCGCATTTCACGAATATTACATTGCAGATTTTTCATGATCAAGAAAATAATCTCGAATTGGAGTATTTTCGAATATATGACGAATATTCTACCAAATATTCGTGAAAAATTGGGAATTCGAATATTGCCCCTGCCGCTCATCACTAATCAACATGGTAATAATACAATAAAATAAAATAATAAATGACTGGGTATGGTGAAGGAGAGCATGGTGTCTGAAGACATGGTAGTAATAGTGGTCTAGAGAGGGGACAAGCCCCAGGGCCAGCATGAAGACTTACCAAAGGGAGGAGGCAGAAGTCATGGAGGATCCCCCATGGAGCAACAGAGCGGTGCTGCGGGGGAGAGTGTGTGTAAGGCACGCTATGTGTATACAGTAGATGTCAAGTGTGGCATCTTTGGTAAGTCCTCATGCGAGCCCTGGGTGTGCTTCACTCTCTAGACCAGGCATCCTCAAACTGCGGCCCTCCAGTTGTTGTTAAACTACAACTCCCACAATGCCCTGCTGCAGGCTGATACCTGTAGGCTGTTCGGGCATGCTGGGAGTTGTAGTTTTGCAACAGCTGGACGGCCGCAGTTTGGGGAGGCCTGCTCTAGACCACTATTACTACCATGTTTCTAGACACCATGTTCTTCTTCACCATACCAGTCATTCATTGTTTTATTTCATTGTATTATTACCATGTTGATGTTCAGATTATTTTTCCAGATGAATAATGTCTGTATCTCCTCTGATGCTTTATCCAGTTCCTCTGCTCTTTTCAGCTACTGTTTTACTACTTAGCTTTGCAAGTGCATATTTCAGCATTGTGTCATCCACTTTGGCCCCATTCAGCATATATACGCTCTCCTGACAATGATTATGTCTCTACCTACATTGCCCCTTTTTCCCATGATCCATTATCTTTATTTACTTATCAAACTCGCATATTATATTGTGTATTTTGTTCACTTATATATTTCCTCTATCTCTCACCAGTGACTCTGTGACCAAGGTCTGGATATTGACCGAAACATCCTAAAAAGGCATTATTCTCTTAATATATCAATTTATTTGGAGGATACATAACAATAAAATATATTTTACTTGTATCTAAACCGGAGTGAGCAGTGGTACTTCATTTACTATTGGACTTTGGATGATATTTAAAGAGGAGAGAATCGCAGCTGACAAAGTGGAAATCGATCCGAATTCCAGGAAAAATTTGATTTGCACCAGTAACGAATTGTGGTAATGAATCGCATTTTTTCCTAAAATGGCTGCTGCACATGTTAGGACATGGAGCAAAGAACGAGGGATCACCCATAATGCCATGCATGCAGCCAATCAACAGCCAGCCCTGTGATGTCACAGCCCTATAAATAGCCTCAGCCATCTTGGATTCAGCCATTTTCCAGTGTACTTAGTGCAAGGAGAGATGTCAGCAGGCGCTAGGGAATGTGCTAGGAAAGACTGGAAAACTTTTATTTTGCTGAATAGACGTTCAGGGAAACATTATTAGAAGTGTAGGGAAAGGATAGGGAGGAATTATTCCACAGTATAAAAGGAGAACAGGGTCCAATAGGGCAGTGTACAGCCTGGGTAATAGGAGCAATCCTATTACACCTTGCTGCACTGACTGGGGATTCAAATTGCCATTATACAGCTCTGTAATTCCAGCAAACTGTTCTTGTTACTGGGGTGCAGGTGCCGTGTGATACAACCATTAACAGGGTGTATTACTAGGAAATATTTGTACATCTTATTAGCCCTTATGTGGTGCAGTTATATGTTCTAAAGCATTTTTTTGCGTGTATAAGTGGAAAAAAATAAGGGCTTATTTGCTGTTCAGTGGTGCAGTTATGTGTTCTAAAGCCTTTTTTTGGGGTGTATTAGTGGAAAATAAGGGGCTTAATAGCCGTTGTGTGGGGAAGTGAGAAAATTACAGCCTTTTTTGACGTGTATAAGTGGAAAACAAAAAGTATTATTTGCCGTTTAGCGGTGCAGTTATGTTCTAAAGCATTTTTTGGTGTGTATACTGTAAGTGGGAAAAAATAAGGACTTATTTGCCATTCAACGGTGCAGTTATATGTTCTAAAGCCTTTTTTGGGGGGTATTAGTGAAAAAAAAGGATTATTAGCCGTTCTGTGGTGAAGTGAGAAAATTACAGCCTTTTGTTGAGTGTATTAGTGGAAAACAAAAAGTACTATGTGCCGTTAGGCGGTGCAGTTATATGTTCTAAAGCCTTTTTTGGGGGGTATTAGTGGAAAAAAAAGGATTATTAGCCGTTCTGTGGTGAAGTGAGAAAATTACAGCCTTTTGTTGAGTGTATTAGTGGAAAACAAAAAGTATTATGTGCCGTTAGGCGGTGCAGTTATGTGTTCTAAAGCCTTTTTTGGCGTGTATTAGTGGAAAAAAAATAAGGGCTTATTTGCCGTTCAGCTGTGCAGTTATATGTTCTAAAGCCTTTTTTGGGGTGTATTAGTGGAAAAAAAGGGCTTATTAGCCATTAAGCGGTGCAGTTATATGTTCTAAAGCCTTTTTTGGCGTGTATTAGTGGAAAACACAAAGTATTATTTGCCATTCAATGGTGCAGTTATATGTTCTAAAGCCTTTTTTGGTGTGTATTAGTGGAAAAAAATAAGGGCTTATTTACCATTCAGCTGTGCAATTATATGTTCTAAAGCCTTTTTTTTTTGGCGTGTATAAGTGGAAAAAAATAAGGGCTTATTTGCCGTTCAGCTGTGCAATTATATGTTCTTTAGCCTTTTTTGGTGTGTATTAGTGAAAAAAAGGGCTTATTTGCCGTTTAGCGGTGCAGTTCTATGTTCTAAAGCCTTTTTTGTGGTGTATTAGTGCAAAAAAAAAAGGGCTTATTGGCCGTTGTGTGGTAAAGTGAGAAAATTACTGCCTTTTTTGGGGTGTATTAGTGGAAAAAAATGTATTTTTTTCCATTCAACAGTTCAGTTATATGTTCTAAAGCCTTTTTTGGGGTGTATTAGTGGAAAAAATAAGGGCTTATTTGCCGTTCAGCGGTGCAGTTATATGTTCTAAAGCCTTTTTGGGGGTGTATTAGTGGGGAAAAAAAGGGATTATTAGTAGAGTTGAGCGAACACCTGGATGTTCGGGTTCCAGAAGTTCGGCCGAACTTCCCGGAAATGTTCGGGTTCGGGATCCGAACTCGACCCGAACTTCTCCGCGAACCCGAACCCCATTGAAGTCAATGGGGACCCAAACTTTTCGGCACTAAAAAGGCTGTAAAATAGCCCAGGAAAGGGCTAGAGGGCTCCAAAAGGCAGCAAAATGTAGGTAAATCCCCTGCAAAAAAATGTGGATAGGGAAATGAATAAAAATAAAAATAAAATAATTTAAAATTAACCAATATCAATTGGAGAGAGGTCCCATAGCAGAGAATCAGGCTTCATGTCATAGCAGAGAATCAGGCTTCAAGTCATAGCAGAGAATCAGGCTTCATGTCATAGCAGAGAATCAGGCTTCAAGTCATAGCAGAGAATCAGGCTTCATGTCATAGCAGAGAATCAGGCTTCACGTCACCCACCACTGGAACATGCCATTGTCAGATATTTAGGCCCCGGCACCAAGACAGAGGAGAGAGGTCCCATAGCAGAGAATCAGGCTTCATGTCATAGCAGAGAATCAGGCTTCAAGTCATAGCAGAGAATCAGGCTTCATGTCATAGCAGAGAATCAGGCGTCACGTCACCCACCACTGGAACAGGCCATTGTCAGATATTTAGGCCCCGGCACCCAGACAGAGGAGAGAGGTCCCATAGCAGAGAATCAGGCTTCATGTCACCCACCACTGGAACAGGCCATTGTCAGATATTTTTAGGCCCCGGCACCCAGACAGAGGAGAGAGGTCCCATAGCAGAGAATCAGGCTTCATGTCATAGCAGAGAATCAGGCTTCAAGTCAAAGCAGAGAATCAGGCTTCATGTCATAGCAGAGAATCAGGCTTCACGTCACCCACTACTGGAACAGGCCATTCAATGTCAGATATTTAGGCCCCGGCACCCAGACAGAGGAGAGAGGTCCCATAGCAGAGAATCAGGCTTCATGGCATAGCAGAGAATCAGGCTTCACGTCACCCACCACTGGAACAGGCCATTGTCAGATATTTAGGCCCCGGCACCCAGACAGAGGAGAGAGGTCCCATAGCAGAGAATCAGGCTTCATGTCACCCACCACTGGAACAGGCCATTGTCAGATATTTTTAGGCCCCGGCACCCAGACAGAGGAGAGAGGTCCCATAGCAGAGAATCAGGCTTCATGTCATAGCAGAGAATCAGGCTTCAAGTCATAGCAGAGAATCAGGCTTCATGTCATAGCAGAGAATCAGGCTTCACGTCACCCACCACTGGAACAGGCCATTGTCAGATATTTAGGCCCCGGCACCCAGACAGAGGAGAGAGGTCCCATATAGCAGAGAATCAGGCTTCATAGCATAGCAGAGAATCAGGCTTCACGTCATCCACCACTGGAAAAGGCCATTGTCAGATATTTAGGCCCCGGCACCCAGATAGAGGAGAGAGGTCCCATAGCAGAGAATCAGGCTTCATGTCATAGCAGAGAATCAGGCTTCAAGTCATAGCAGAGAATCAGGCTTCATGTCATAGCAAAGAATCAGGCTTCACGTCACCCAACACTGGAACAGGCCATTGTCAGATATTTAGGCCCCGGCACCCAGACAGAGGAGAGAGGTCCCATAGCAGAGAATCAGGCTTCATGTCACCCACCACTGGAACAGGCCATCGTCAGATATTTAGGCCCCGGCACCCAGACAGAGGAGAGAGGTCCCATAGCAGAGAATCAGGCTTCATGTCATAGCAGAGAATCAGGCTTCAAGTCATAGCAGAGAATCAGGCTTCATGTCATAGCAGAGAATCAGGCTTCACGTCACCCACCACTGGAACAGGCCATTGTCAGATATTTAGGCCCCGGCACCCAGACAGGGGAGAGAGGTCCCATATAGCAGAGAATCAGGCTTCATGTCATAGCAGAGAATCAGGCTTCAAGTCATAGCAGAGAATCAGGCTTCATGTCATAGCAGAGAATCAGGCTTCACGTCATCCACCACTGGAACAGGCCATTGTCAGATATTTAGGCCCCGGCACCCAGACAGAGGAGAGAGGTCCCATAGCAGAGAATCAGGCTTCATGTCATAGCAGAGAATCAGGCTTCAAGTCATAGCAGAGAATCAGGCTTCATGTCATAGCAGAGAATCAGGCTTCACGTCACCCAACACTGGAACAGGCCATTGTCAGATATTTAGGCCCCGACACCCAGACAGAGGAGAGAGGTCCTATAGCAGAGAATCAGGCTTCATGTCATAACAGAGAATCAGGCTTCATGTCACCCACCACTGGAACAGGCCATTGTCAGATATTTTTAGGCCCCGGCACCCAGACAGAGGAGAGAGGTCCCATAGCAGAGAATCAGGCTTCATGTCATAGCAGAGAATCAGGCTTCATGTCACCCAACACTGGAACAGGCCATTGTCAGATATTTTTAGGCCCCGGCACCCAGACAGAGGAGAGAGGTCCCATAGCAGAGAATCAGGCTTCATGTCATAGCAGAGAATCAGGCTTCATGTCACCCAACACTGGAACAGGCCATTGTCAGATATTTTTAGGCCCCGGCACCCAGACAGAGGAGAGGTTCATTCAACATTGGGTTGCCCCGCAATATAATGGTAAAATAAAAAAAAGAGGATTGAATGAGGAAGTGCCCTGGAGTACAATAATATATGGTTAAGGGGAGATAGTTTTAAATGTCTAATCTGCACAAGGGATGGACAGGTCCTGTGGGATCAATGCCTGGTTCATTTTTATGAACGTCAGCTTGTCCACATTGGCTGTAGACAGGCGGCTGCGTTTGTCTGTAATAACGCCCCCTGCCGTGCTGAATACACGTTCAGACAAATCGCTGGCCGCCGGGCAGGCCAGCACCTCCAAGGCATAAAAGGCTTGCTCTGGCCACGTGGACAATTTGGAGACCCAGAAGTTGAATGGGGCCGAACCATCAGTCAGTACGTTGAGGGGTGTGCACACGTACTGTTCCACCATGTTAGTGAAATGTTGCCTCCTGCTAACACGTTCCGTATCAGGTGGTGGTGCAGTTAGCTGTGGCGTGTTGACAAAACTTTTCCACATCTCTGCCATGCTAACCCTGCCCTCAGAGGAGCTGGCCGTGACACAGCTGCGTTGGCGACCTCTTGCTCCTCCTCTGCCTTCGCCTTGGGCTTCCACTTGTTCCCCTGTGACATTTGGGAATGCTCTCAGTAGCGCGTCTACCAACGTGCTCTTGTACTCGCGCATCTTCCTATCACGCTCCAGTGCAGGAAGTAAGGTGGGCACATTGTCTTTGTACCGGGGATCCAGCAGGGTGGCAACCCAGTAGTCCGCACACGTTAAAATGTGGGCAACTCTGCTGTCATTGCGCAGGCACTGCAGCATGTAGTCGCTCATGTGTGCCAGGCTGCCCAGAGGTAAGGACAAGCTGTCCTCTGTGGGAGGCGTATCGTCATCATCCTGCGTTTCCCCCCAGCCACGCACCAGTGATAGGCCCGAGCTGCATTGGGTGCCACCCCGCTGTGAACATGCTTCATCCTCATCCTCCTCATCCTCCTCATCCTCGTCCTCCAGTAGTGGACCCTGTCTGGCCACATTTGTACCTGGCCTCTGCTGTTGCAAATAAACTCCCTCTGAGTCACTTCTAAGAGACTGGCCTGAAAGTGCTAAAAATGACCCCTTTTCCTCCTCCTCCTCCTCCTCCTGGGCCACCTCCTCTTCCATCATCGCCCTAAGTGTTTTCTCAAGGACACATAGAAGTGGTATTGTAACGCTGATAACGGCGTCATCGCCACTGGCCATGTTGGTGGAGTACTCGAAACAGCGCAACAAGGCACACAGGTCTCGCATGGAGGCCCAGTCATTGGTGGTGAAGTGGTGCTGTTCCGCAGTGCGACTGACCCGTGTGTGCTGCAGCTGAAACTCCACTATGGCCTGCTGCTGCTCGCACAGTCTGTCCAGCATGTGCAAGGTGGAGTTCCACCTGGTGGGCATGTCGCATATGAGGCGGTGAGCGGGAAGGCCGAAGTTACGCTGTAGCGCAGACAGGCGAGCAGCGGCAGGATATGAAAGCCGGAAGTGGGCACAGACGGCCCGCACTTTATGCAGCAGCTCTGACATGTCGGGGTAGTTGTGAATGAACTTCTGCACCACCAAATTCAGCACATGCGCCAGGCAAGGGATGTGCGTCAAACCGGCTAGTCCCAGAGCTGCGATGAGATTTCGCCCCCATTATCGCACACCACCAGGCCGGGCTTGAGGCTCACCGGCAGCAACCACTCGTCGGTCTGTTGTTCAATACCCCGCCACAACTCCTGCGCGGTGTGGTGCCTGTCCCCCAAACATATGAGTTTCAGAATGGCCTGCTGACGTTTACCCCGGGCTGTGCTGAAGTTGGTGGTGAAGGTGTGTGGCTGACTGGATGAGCAGGTGGAAGAAGAGGAGGAGGAAGCCGAGTAGGAGGAGGAGGCTACAGGAGGCAAAGAATGTTGCCCTGCGATCCTTGGCGGCGGAAGGACGTGCGCCAAAGAGCTCTCTGCCTGGAGCCCAGCCGCCACTACATTTACCCAGTGGGCAGTTAGGGAGATACACTGCGTGCAGAATTATTAGGCAAATGAGTATTTTGTCCACATCATCCTCTTTATGCATGTTGTCTTACTCCAAGCTGTATAGGCTCGAAAGCCTACTACCAATTAAGAATATTAGGTGATGTGCATCTCTGTAATGAGAAGGGGTGTGGTCTAATGACATCAACACCCTATATTAGGTGTGCATAATTATTAGGCAACTTCCTTTCCTTTGGCAAAATGGGTCAAAAGAAGGACTTGACAGGCTCAGAAAAGTCAAAAATAGTGAGATATCTTGCAGAGGGATGCAGCACTCTTAAAATTGCAAAGCTTCTGAAGCGTGATCATCGAACAATCAAGCGTTTCATTCAAAATAGTCAACAGGGTCGCAAGAAGCGTGTGGAAAAACCAAGGCGCAAAATAACTGCCCATGAACTGAGAAAAGTCAAGCGTGCAGCTGCCAAGATGCCACTTGCCACCAGTTTGGCCATATTTCAGAGCTGCAACATCACTGGAGTGCCCAAAAGCACAAGGTGTGCAATACTCAGAGACATGGCCAAGGTAAGAAAGGCTGAAAGACGACCACCACTGAACAAGACACACAAGCTGAAACGTCAAGACTGGGCCAAGAAATATCTCAAGACTGATTTTTCTAAGGTTTTATGGACTGATGAAATGAGAGTGAGTCTTGATGGGCCAGATGGATGGGCCCGTGGCTGGATTGGTAAAGGGCAGAGAGCTCCAGTCCGACTCAGACGCCAGCAAGGTGGAGGTGGAGTACTGGTTTGGGCTGGTATCATCAAAGATGAGCTTGTGGGGCCTTTTCGGGTTGAGGATGGAGTCAAGCTCAACTCCCAGTCCTACTGCCAGTTTCTGGATGACACCTTCTTCAAGCAGTGGTACAGGAAGAAGTCTGCATCCTTCAAGAAAAACATGATTTTCATGCAGGACAATGCTCCATCACACGCGTCCAAGTACTCCACAGCGTGGCTGGCAAGTAAGGGTATAAAAGAAGAAAATCTAATGACATGGCCTCCTTGTTCACCTGATCTGAACCCCATTGAGAACCTGTGGTCCATCATCAAATGTGAGATTTACAAGGAGGGAAAACAGTACACCTCTCTGAACAGTGTCTGGGAGGCTGTGGTTGCTGCTGCACGCAATGTTGATGGTGAACAGATCAAAACACTGACAGAATCCATGGATGGCAGGCTTTTGAGTGTCCTTGCAAAGAAAGGTGGCTATATTGGTCACTGATTTGTTTTTGTTTTGTTTTTGAATGTCAGAAATGTATATTTGTGAATGTTGAGATGTTATATTGGTTTCACTGGTAAAAATAAATAATTTAAATGGGTATATATTTGTTTTTTGTTAAGTTGCCTAATAATTATGCACAGTAATAGTCACCTGCACACACAGATATCCCCCTAAAATAGCTAAAACTAAAAACAAACTAAAAACTACTTCCAAAAATATTCAGCTTTGATATTAATGAGTTTTTTGGGTTCATTGAGAACATGGTTGTTGTTCAATAATAAAATTAATCCTCAAAAATACAACTTGCCTAATAATTCTGCACTCCCTGTATAGCGTCCCTGGCCGTGCTTACTGGTCCACATATCTGTGGTTAGGTGGACCTTGCCACAGATGGCGTTCCGCAGTGCACACTTGATTTTATCGGATACTTGGTTGTGCAGGGAAGGCACGGCTCTCTTGGAGAAGTAGTGGTGGCTGGGACAACATACTGTGGTACAGCAAGCAACATGAGCTGTTTGAAGCTGTCTGTGTCCACCAGCCTGAATGACAGCATTTCATAGGCCAGTAGTTTAGAAATGCTGGCATTCCGGGCCAGGGATCGAGGGTGGCTAGGTGGGAATTTACACTTTCTCTCAAATGTTTGTGAGATGGAGAGCTGAACGCTGCCGTGTGACATGGTTGAGATGCTTGGTGACCGAGGTGGTGGTGGTGTTGGTGCTACATCCTCTGTTTGCTGGACGGCAGGTGCCAACGTTCCTCCAGAGGCAGAGGAAGAGGCCAAGGCAGCAGCAGAAGAGGTAGCAGGGGGAGCCTGAGTGAGTTCCTTGTTTTTAAGGTGTTTACTCCACTGCAGTTCATGCTTTGAATGCAGGTGCCTGGTCATGCAGGTTGTGCTAAGTTTCAGAACGTTAATGCCTCGCTTCAGGCTCTGATGGCACAGCGTGCAAACCACTCGGTTCTTGTCGTCAGCATATTGTTTGAAGAACTGCCACGCTAGGGAACTCCTTGAAGCTGCATTTGGGGTGCTCGGTCCCAGATGGCGGTGGCCAGTAGCAGGCGGACTCTCTTGGCGGCGGGTGTTCTGCTTTTGCCCACTGCTCCCTCTTTTGCTACGCTGTTGGCTCGGTCTCACCACTGCCTCTTCCTCCGAACTCTGAAAGTCAGTGGCACGACCTTCATTCCATGTGGGGTCTAGGACCTCATCGTCCCCTGCATCTTCCACCCAGTCTTGCTCCCTGAACTCATGTTCAGTCTGCACACTGCAGAAAGACGCAGCAGTTGGCACCTGTGTTTCATCATCATCAGAGACGTGCTGAGGTGGTATTCCCATGTCCTCATCATCAGGAAACATAAGTGGTTGTGCGTCAGTGCATTCTATGTCTTACACCGCTGGGGAAGGGCTAGGTGGATGCCCTTGGGAAACCCTGCCAGCAGAGTCTTCAAACAGCATAAGAGACTGTTGCATAAGTTGAGGCTCAGACAGTTTCCCTGATATGCATGGGGGTGATGTGACAGACTGATGGGCTTGGTTTTCATGCGCCATCTGTGCGCTTTCTGCAGAAGACTGGGTGGGAGATAATGTGAACGTGCTGGATCCACTGTCGGCCACCCAATTGACTAATGCCTGTACCTGCTCAGGCCTTACCATCCTTAGAACGGCATTGGGCCCCACCAAATATCGCTGTAAATTCTGGCGTCTACTGGGACCTGAGGTAGTTGGTACACTAGGACGTGTGGCTGTGGCAGAACGGCCACGTCCTCTCCCAGCACCAGAGGGTCCACTAACACCACCACGACCATGTCCCTTACTAGATGTTTTCCTCATTGTTACCGTTCACCACAATAATAAAAAAATTATTTGGCCCAATGTATTGAATTCAAATTCAGGCCTTTTTTTACAGGCACCTAACACTATTTGGCTATCTATTTAGGTACCGTATTACACTAATACAGGCACAGCAGTAACCACAGATTTAGCTGAGTATAAATTGTAGGCCTAGTATTTTGGCGGTGGATGACAGGTATATGTTTACGGACAGAATTAGACTTGGTGATGCACGGTAGCGTTTGAAGTTATTGAGAATGACCCTATCCGCACCTTCAATCTAATATACCCTTTTATTTATATATTTAAACTTGGCCTGATACAGCAGAAAACAATTATTTAGGGAATTGCTAAGTTGGGAATTGTATTCAGCCCAGAACAAAAACTGTGCTTCGGCAGACAGCAGACAGTATTACAATTGGCTAGCCACAGCTGAAACACCAGATTTAGGGTACTGCTATTTTGGCAATTGTATTTTACCCCTCAATAAAATAGCAAGCACAGCCAAGCCCCTGATGTAGGATATAGCAACAAAAAAAAAACACACTATTGATGGTTAAAAATAGATTTGGTGGCAGCTTGTGCTGGCGCACCACAAGACACAAAATAGCCGCCGATCACCCCAGAAAAAAGTGACAGAAAAACGCTTTGGGCAGTCTTAAAACAGTGAGCAATTGAATAGCAGAGGTTGTATGATACACAGCTGTACATCGATCACTTCAGTAAGTAAATCACTGCCTAATCTGGCCCTAACAGCAGCAGCTGCATCCTATCCCTACACTGATCAGAGCAGAGTGACGTGCGGCGCTACGTGACTCCAGCTTAAATAGAGGCTGGGTCACATGCTGCACTGGCCAATCACAGCCATGCCAATAGTGATGTCCTCTTGGGGCAAGTAGTATGATGCTTGTTGATTGGCTGCTTTGCAGCCTTTCAAAAAGCGGCAAGAAAGCGCCGAACCCCGAACCCGGACTTTTACGAAAATGTTTGGGTTCGGGTCCGTGTCACGAACACCCCAAAATTCAGTACGAACCCGAACTATACCGTTCGGGTTCGCTCATCCCTATTGGCTACCTATTCCTCCTTCACTGCCGCTTCCACCTACCCCGCCACGTCAACCTACACTGCCACATCCACCCATCCACCACCTCCTCAACCTCCTACTCCTAGATCCAGATTGTTATTTCAAATTTTTCTGTATTTTATGTTATTTTAAGTCATTTCCCTATCCACATTTGCAGAACAGTTGCCATGCTCTTAAGCACATTTTGATGCCTTTTGCAGCCCTCTAGCCCTTTCCAGGACTATTTTAGAGCCATTTTAGTGCCCAAAAGTTCGGGTTCCCATTGACTTCAATGGGGTTCGGTTTCGGGTTCGGGGTCAAGTTCGGGTCAAGTTCGGGTCCCGAACCCGAACTTTTTTTTCAAGTTGGGCCGAACTCGTCGAACCCGAACATCCAGGTGTCCGCTAAACTCTAATAACAGATATTGGAAAGTTACCAATTGTTGTATTATATAATGACTGCAGTCTGCAGTACTGCACTTCATTTGCGTAAACCAGAACACCCCTTTTAGCATGCCTTTAATGTGCAATTTCAACACAGTGGGCTTGTGCCCCGGATGTTTTCAGACCTTAGTAATGCCTCTGCCTGGCTGAACTGTTTTGTAATGTGACTATTCCTTGAACATAAGAGTATTGCTATCAGGTGATGTTAATGCATCCTATTATATTCTCCAGAACTTTCATCCATGATGACTAGAGATGAGCGAAGTTATGAAAAATATGATTCGGCTGCTTCGCTGAATTTCACAAAGAAATTCACTTTGTCATGAATTACTTTGTCACAAAGTACATTTCTTTGTATGCATGGGCGTAATTATGAGGAACCGCAATCGCTCCCCGCCATCATTGAACCCCTCAGCTGCCATGTTCATCGCTGATCGCAGCATATGAAGCTAGAATTTAGGCCTTTAACCACCTCCGGACCGCCTAACGCAGGATCGCGTTCCGGAGGTGGCAGCCCTGCGCAGAGTCACGCATATATGCGTCATCTCGCGATGGGCGAGATTTCCTGTGAACGCGCGCACACAGGCGCGCGCGCTCACAGGAACGGAAGGTAAGAGAGTTGATCTCCAGCCTGCCAGCGGCGATCGTTCGCTGGCAGGCTGGAGATGTGTTTTTTTTAACCCCTAACAGGTATATTAGACGCTGTTTTGATAACAGCGTCTAATATACCTGCTACCTGGTCCTCTGGTGGTCCCCTTTGTTTGGATCGACCACCAGAGGACACAGGTAGCTCAGTAAAGTCCCACCAAGCACCACTACACTACACTACACCCCCCCCCCGTCACTTATTAACCCCTTATTAGCCCCTGATCACCCCTGATCACCCCATATAGACTCCCTGATCACCCCCCTGTCATTGATCACCCCCCTGTCATTGATTACCCCCCTGTAAAGCTCCATTCAGATGTCCGCATGATTTTTACGGATCCACTGATAGATGGATCGGATCCGCAAAACGCATCCGGACGTCTGAATGAAGCCTTACAGGGGCGTGATCAATGACTGTGGTTATCACCCCATATAGACTCCCTGATCACCCCCCCTGTCATTGATTACACCCCTGTCATTGATCAACCCCCTGTAAAGCTCCATTCAGATGTCCGCATGATTTTTACGGATGCACTGATAGATGGATCCGATCCGCAAAACGCATCCGGACGTCTGAATGAAGCCTTACAGGGGCGTGATCAATGACTGTGGTGATCACCCCATATAGACTCCCTGATCACCCCCCTGTAAAGCTCCATTCAGATGTCCGCATGATTTTTACGGATGCACTGATAGATGGATCCGATCCGCAAAACGCATCCGGACGTCTGAATGAAGCCTTACAGGGGCGTGATCAATGACTGTGGTGATCACCCCATATAGACTCCCTGATCACCCCCCTGTCATTGATCACCCCCCTGTAAAGCTCCATTCAGATGTCCGCATGATTTTTACGGATGCACTGATAGATGGATCCGATCCGCAAAACGCATCCGGACGTCTGAATGAAGCCTTACAGGGGCATGATCAATGACTGTGGTGATCACCCCATATAGACTCCCTGATCACCCCCCTGTCATTGATTACCCCCCTGTAAAGCTCCATTCAGATGTCCGCATGATTTTTACGGATCCACTGATAGATGGATCGGATCCGCAAAACGCATCCGGACGTCTGAATGAAGCCTTACAGGGGAGTGATCAATGACTGTGGTGATCACCCCATATAGACTCCCTGATCACCCCCCTGTCATTGATTACCCCCCTGTAAAGCTCCATTCAGATGTCCGCATGATTTTTACGGATGCACTGATAGATGGATCGGATCCGCAAAACGCATCCGGACGTCTGAATGAAGCCTTACAGGGGCGTGATCAATGACTGTGGTGATCACCCCATATAGACTCCCTGATCACCCCCCTGTCATTGATCAACCCCCCTGTCATTGATCACCCCCCCTGTCATTGATCACCCCCCCTGTCATTGATCACCCCCCTGTCATTGATCACCCCTCTGTAAGGCTCCATTCAGATATTTCTTTGGCCCAAGTTAGCAGAATTTTTTTTTTTTTTCTTACAAAGTCTCATATTCCACTAACTTGTGTCAAAAAATAAAATCTCACATGAACTCGCCATACCCCTCACGGAATCCAAATGCGTAAAATTTTTTAGACATTTATATTCCAGACTTCTTCTCACGCTTTAGGGCCCCTAGAATGCCAGGGCAGTATAAATACCCCACATGTGACCCCATTTCGGAAAGAAGACACCCCCAGGTATTCCGTGAGGGGCATATTGAGTCCATGAAAGATTGAAATTTTTGTCCCAAGTTAGCGGAACGGGAGACTTTGTGAGAAAAAAATTAAAAATATCAATTTCCGCTAACTTGTGCCAAAAAAAAAAATTTTCTATGAACTCGCCATGCCCCTCATTGAATACCTTGGGGTGTCTTCTTTCCAAAATGGGGTCACATGTGGGGTATTTATACTGCTCTGGCATTCTAGGGGCCCCAAAGCGTGAGAAGAAGTCTGGTATCCAAATGTCTAAAAATGCCCTCCTAAAAGGAATTTGGGCACCTTTGCGCATCTAGGCTGCAAAAAAGTGTCACACATCTGGTATCGCCGTACTCAGGAGAAGTTGGGGAATGTGTTTTGGGGTGTCATTTTACATATACCCATGCTGGGTGAGAGAAATATCTTGGTCAAATGCCAACTTTGTATAAAAAAATGGGAAAAGTTGTCTTTTGCCAAGATATTTCTCTCACCCAGCATGGGTATATGTAAAATGACACCCCAAAACACATTCCCCAACTTCTCCTGAATACGGCGATACCACATGTGTGACACTTTTTTGCAGCCTAGGTGGGCAAAGGGGCCCATATTCCAAAGAGCACCTTTAGGATTTCACAGGTCATTTACCTACTTACCACACATTAGGGCCCCTGGAAAATGCCAGGGCAGTATAACTACCCCACAAGTGACCCCATTTTGGAAAGAAGACACCCCAAGGTATTCCGTGAGGGGCATGGCGAGTTCCTAGAATTTTTTATTTTTTGTCACAAGTTAGTGGAAAATGATGATTTTTTTTTTTTTTTTTTTTCATACAAAGTCTCATATTCCACTAACTTGTGACAAAAAATAAAAAGTTCCATGAACTCACTATGCCCATCAGCGAATACCTTGGGGTCTCTTCTTTCCAAAATGGGGTCACTTGTGGGGTAGTTATACTGCCCTGGCATTCTAGGGGCCCAAATGTGTGGTAAGGAGTTTGAAATCAAATTCTGTAAAAAATGACCTGTGAAATCCGAAAGGTGCTCTTTTGAATATGGGCCCCTTTGCCCACCTAGGCTGCAAAAAAGTGTCACACATCTGGTATCTCCGTAATCGGGAGAAGTTGGGGAATGTGTTTTGGGGTGTCATTTTACATATACCCATGCTGGGTGAGAGAAATATCTTGGCAAAAGACAACTTTTCCCATTTTTTTATACAAAGTTGGCATTTGACCAAGATATTTATCTCACCCAGCATGGGTATATGTAAAAAGACACCCCAAAACACATTCCTCAACTTCTCCTGAATACAGAGATACCAGATGTGTGACACTTTTTTGCAGCCTAGGTGGGCAAAGGGGCCCACATTCCAAAGAGCACCTTTCGGATTTCACAGGTCATTTACCTACTTACCACACATTTGGGCCCCTAGAATGCCAGGGCAGTATAACTACCCCACAAGTGACCCCATTTTGGAAAGAAGAGACCCCAAGGTATTCGCTGATGGGCATAGTGAGTTCATGGAAGTTTTTATTTTTTGTCACAAGTTTGTGGAATATGAGACTTTGTATGAAAAAAAAAAATAAAAAAAAAAATCATCATTTTC
This sequence comes from Bufo bufo, assembly GCF_905171765.1. Classification (NCBI taxonomy): domain Eukaryota; kingdom Metazoa; phylum Chordata; class Amphibia; order Anura; family Bufonidae; genus Bufo; species Bufo bufo. The sequence continues at coordinate 722,243,615 of NC_053390.1, read as the reverse complement.
CACTAACTTGTGACAAAAAATAAAAAATTCTAGGAACTCGCCATGCCCCTCACGGAATACCTTGGGGTGTCTTCTTTCCAAAATGGGGTCACTTGTGGGGTAGTTATACTGCCCTGGTATTCTAGGGGCCCAAATGTGTGGTAAGGAGTTTGAAATCAAATTCAGGAAAAAATGAGGAGTGAAATCCGAAAGGTGCTCTTTGGAATATGGGCCCCTTTGCCCACCTAGGCTGCAAAAAAGTGTCACACATCTGGTATCCCCGTACTCAGGAGAAGTTGAGGAATGTGTTTTGGGGTGTCTTTTTACATATACCCATGCTGGGTGAGATAAATATCTTGGTCAAATGACAACTTTGTATAAAAAAATGGGAAAAGTTGTCTTTTGCCAAGATATTTCTCTCACCCAGCATGGGTATATATAAAATGACACCCCAAAACACATTCCCCACCTTCTCCTGAGTACGGAGATACCAGATGTGTGACACTTTTTTGCAGCCTAGGTGGGCAAAGGGGCCCATATTCCAAAGAGCACCTTTCGGATTTCACTGGTCATTTTTTACAGAATTTGATTTCAAACTCCTTACCACACATTTGGGCCCCTAGAATGCCAGGGCAGTATAACTTCCCCACAAGTGACCCCATTTTGGAAAGAAGAGACCCCAAGGTATTCGCTGATGGGCATAGTGAGTTCATAGAACTTTTTATTTTTTGTCACAAGTTAGTGGAATATGAGACTTTGTAAGAAAAAAAAAAAAAAAAAAAAAAATCATAATTTTCCGCTAACTTGTGACAAAAAATAAAAAGTTCTATGAACTCACTATGCCCATCAGTGAATACCTTAGTGTGTGTACTTTCAGAAATGGGGTCATTTGTGGGGTGTTTGTACTGTCTGGGCATTATAGAACCTCAGGAAACATGACAGGTGCTCAGAAAATCAGAGCTGCTTCAAAAAGCGGAAATTCACATTTTTGTACCATAGTTTGTAAACGCTATAACTTTTACCCAAACCATTTTTTTTTTACCCAAACATTTTTTTTTTATCAAAGACATGTAGAACTATAAATTTAGAGCAAAATTTCTATATGGATGTCGTTTTTTTTGCAAAATTTTACAACTGAAAGTGAAAAATGTCATTTTTTTGCAAAAAAATCGTTAAATTTCGATTAATAACAAAAAAAGTAAAAATGTCAGCAGCAATGAAATACCACCAAATGAAAGCTCTATTAGTGAGAAGAAAAGGAGGTAAAATTCATTTGGGTGGTAAGTTGCATGACCGAGCAATAAATGGTGAAAGTAGTGTAGGTCAGAAGTGTAAAAAGTGGCCTGGTCTTTCAGGGTGTTTAAGCACTGGGGGCTGAGGTGGTTAAGGGGTTAATCACAGTAAAAAAATAAAAATTTGACCTTACCCATTTGCTCACGTAGAGGCCGTTGCAGCCATCTTGATTGAAGGCACCAGGTAAAATCTCATGCAGTGGCGTGATGACATCATCACGCTGGGCAGGCGCAGTGATATCATCACTGATGAGGGAACCACGCCTGGCCAGAACGCTGGGTTTCTTCAATCAAGATGGCTGTGACAGCCTCTTCATTCGCAAGTGGACTTAAATTCGATATCAATTTCAGGGAAATTCGATTTACCGCAAAGCCGAATTTCCTTGTGCTTCGTGGTAACAAATCGATTTTCCGTGAATGGCGGTAAAAAATAAAAAAAATTATACTTACCTTATCCATTTGAGCGCAAAAAGCCAGCCGCCATCTTCATTGAAGATCTCATGCGAAATCCTATGCATGGTGGCGGCTGGCCGACGTGATGAAGTCATCACGGGGCGAGCGAGATTTCGCGATAGATCTTGAATCAAGATGGCCGCGGCCAGCTCTTCGCCATCAAATGGATAAGGTATGATTTTATTAATTTTTTTCGTCACAAAGCAAATTTTTTTGTACAATTCAGCAAAGCATCCGAATCGAATTGTTTAATACTTCACTCATGTCTAGTTACCACGAAGCCCGAGGAAATTCAGCTTCGCGGTGAAGCAAATTTTTCCTGAAATTCGGACCAAACTCATTTCATTTGACTTTGATTCGCTCAATACTAATGATGCTATATGAAACGCCAACAAGGGAATGGTAAATGTAGTTGCAGTACTGTGCGTGAAGTAGCTTGTAGGTATTGAGGCCATGGCGGGAATGTATTGTGATAATGTCACAGGCATAGACTGTGACAACCTATTGAGACTTTGGGAGAGTCATATGCCTTTGGTAGGATGAAATTGATATTGCAGAGATAGCACTGAATACAAGGGTAAGCACCCTATAAATGTATACGTACTGAATAGAATATATGCTGTATACTGCACTGTAAAATGTGCATGTAGTTAATATACTAAAAGTATGTGTCACACTAAGGTTATACTGCCATCTATTGAGCAATTCTCTTATAACAATTGGATTATACAAGGGGCGGTACAATACCTTGGTCAGCAGATTATGACAAACAATGACAAATGACAAACATTTATAGTGCACTTTTCTCACAGGGACTCAAAGAGCAGGGATAGTTGTGTGGTCGGGGTGACTCCCTGGTAAGGCTACTTTCACACCTGCGTTTGGGTGTCCGCTCATGAGCTCCGTTTGAAGGGTCTCACAAGCAGCCCCGAACGCATCCGTCCAGCCCTAATGCATTCTGAGTGGATGCGGATCTGCTCAGAATGCATCAGTCTGGCAGCGTTCAGCCTCAGCTCCGCTCAGCAGGCGGACACCCGAACGCTGCTTGCAGCGTTCGGGTGTCCGCCTGGCCGTGCGGAGGCAAGCGGATCCGTCCAGACTTATAATGGAAGTCAATGGGGACGGATCCGTTTGAAGATGACACTATATGGCTCAATCTTCAAACGGATCCGTCCCCCATTGACTTTCAATGTAAAGTCTGGACGGATCCGTTCAGGCTACTTTCACACTTAGAAATTTTTCTAAGTTATAATGCAGACGGATCCGTTCTGAACGGATACAAACGTCTGCATTATAGGAGCGGATCCGTCTGATGAAATATGTCAGTGGCTGCCATATAGGCGCTCGACCCCAACACACACTAAAGTCAATTTAGTAAGAAGCCAATTTTTGCCTATTTGTATATTTTTGGATCTAAGGTTCTTGTTCTGAAAAGAGCTCTTGAAGACCTTCCACTGGAAGGTCCTTTTGTTTGTATTGAAGCGCATGTAAGAGATTAAAGCGATTCTCTGGATCAAGGGGAAAAAAAAATCACAATAATTGGGGAATGCCAGGACACTTAGCTGCTGACCTACTGTTCATCTTTTTAGCACCTGATCCCCTTGTTTTACTATCCAAGGTCCAGTGACTGCCTAACTTAAGCAATGCATTTGGTAGTCCAAGACACTTCCGGTTGCCCTTGGATTGGCCGCCACTGCTTACATGAACAATGCTGGCAAGTCCAAATGCAGGGATGGACAAGTAAGAAGTGTCTTGGGCTACTAATGCACAATGTGCATCAGGCAGTCTAAGTGCTGCGGCCAGGGGCGTTGCTAGGTTAAAACATTTGGGGCCTGGGCCCCTGATGTTTTGTCTCAGGCCCCAAATGCCCTGCCTGCTTGCTATATACAACTGTATTGCCCTCCTCAGGACGGCAATACAATTTAATTTAATGCCCTGCAAGAGCTGAAGGACCTGTGATGACATCACAGGTCATGTGATCAGTTCTAAATGCAGTAGCTGAAAGGGACCTGCGATGATGTCACCATCATGTGATCAGTGCAGGAGAGGACAGCTCAGCAGTGAAAAGAAGTTCTGGGAAGAAGCTATGGTGAGGTCTGCTACATGAGGAGAGGTAAGTGAAGGGAGAGGCATGCTGGGAGTTATAATTATTTAACTGGGACGATATGTTAAGGCTGAAGGGAAAGAAGTTATTTACATGTTTGCAGAGGTCTAGTTGCAGTTGATGTGAAGGTGTAGTGTACTGGGGTTCTTTTTATACACACCTGAGACCTAATTGATCCATTATTAGTCACAGGTGAAGCTCATATGACAAGGCGACAACACTTATGTCTTGGCAAAAATTGACTCAATGGGCTTTACCAAGCTGTGAATATTAGAATACTTTTTGTCAGTTTCGTTTTGCACTGAAACATTATTACAAAAGCTGTTGGGATTAAAATGACCCATTTCTTGTAACAAAATCTTGATTCGAAATATATTTAAGGCTACTTTCACACTAGCGTTCGGGTGTCCGCTCGTGCGCACCGTTTGAAGGGGCTCACGAGCGGCCCCGAACGCATCCGTCTGGCCCCAATGCATTCTCAGTGGAGGCGGATCCACTGATAATGCATCCGCCTGCCAGCGTTCAGCCTCCGCTCCGCTCAGCGAGCGGACACCTGAACGCTGCTTGCAGCGTTCGGGTGTCCGCCTGGCCGTGCGGAGGCGAGCGGATCCGTCCACACTTACAATGTAAGTCAATGGGGACGGATCCGCTTGAAGATGACACAATATGGCTCAATCTTCAAGCGGATCCGTTCCCCATTGACTTTCAATGTAAAGTCTGAACGGATCCGCTCAGACAACTTTCACACTTAGAAAATTTTCTAAGTTTTAATGCAGACGCATCCGTTCTGAACGGATGCGAACGCCTGCATTATCGGAGCGCATCCGTCTGATGAAACATCAGACGGATCCGCTCCGAACGCTAGTGTGAAAGTAGCCTTAGCGGCACTTCAGGTCAATTTGTTCACAAGCGACAAGATTTTTATCAGGGACTGTATATTGGTGGGGCAGGAGAGATGGTGTGATGGTATTTACATGGGACTGTATGGTGGAGGGGCTGAGGAATTTCTGAGGACACTAAACGTAGGAATATAACTACAGGGGGCACTGCGAGGCGCATTTTAAATACTGCGAGCGCTTCAGGGCGAGCATTATAACAACAGGGGGCAATATAAATACTGGGGGTACTGTAGAGGCATGATAACAGTAGGGGGCATTATAAATACTGGGGGGACTGTAGGGACATTTTAAATCCAGGGACATTAGGCGTTCTTATTACTACTTGGGGCTCTATAGGAGGGACTTATAGATCCACATTATTTCTACTAAGAGCACTATGGGGGCCTTATTACTACTGAGGGGTCTGTAGATAGCTGTATAACCACTGGGGGAGCAATAGCGGGGCCTTATTACTACTGAGCAGTCTGTAGAGAGCTTTATTACCACTGGGGGAACAATAGGGGGGGCTTATTTGTATTGGGGCTTTTCTGCTAATGGAGGCACTCTTGGGGAGCACTATCACTTTTGGGGGCACTGTAGGAAAGAAAAGTGAGGAAGCTAAGATGTCCATGTGTCACACTCTGCAGAGATTAGGCGGCTGAGAGAAGTTGTCCGGACCGAATGGAGATGATGATGACAAAGAAGATCTACATCAGAGGAGACATCACCTGGGAGGAACTGGATGTGAAAGGTATGTGCTGCTGTTTAGCTGTATAGCAAGTACAGTAAAATGTCTTCAGTGCTAGTGTTTGCGGGGGTGGGGGGGTTGGGGTCAGTTGGTCGACTTAGAGAATTGAGCAATATGCATTGGGGCTTGGGGCCCGGATCTTTTGAGACCTTAGCAACGCCCCTGGCTGCGGCCATCTTGGATGGCAGTAAAGGAGCCTGAGAATTTGCAGATCTGCAACTACTGGCTTGGCAGCTATTTGTCAATATGAGACAGGAAATGAAAGAGAAAGCTGGTGGCTGCAGCTGGAGACAGATGTATATTTTTGCAAGAACTAGAGGAGGTGGTTTCTACTGGAAAGAGGGTACAGTACCTCAGAGATTAGCTAGGGCAATAAAAGCCAAATATCACAGATGGATTTGGATCCAGAGCTGAGGGGTAATGAAAAGCTTCCTAGTCCATGCATCCTGCAGACGTTTAACAAGCAACAGCCAGCCTGTAAGCAATATTATGGGATACTGTGCACAATATTGTATGTTGCGGAGCAGAGATACTGGGATGAAAAGTGTGAAAAATGGTTGTGAAATCTGGGGGCATCTTTTAGAGGCTGTACATATTGTATGAGACGTGTGTGCAACGTGAAAAGGTATCTGTGGTGATAAGGGCAAATAAAGCAATTTAAATTACTGCCACTCTGAGAAGGCCAGAGTGTCAACGCCAGGATTTGGGTGCAACACAATCCAGGGGTAGAGGGAGTTATCACTTCTTAAAGGGACAGTAACATAATTGTCTCCACTTAAAGAGACAATTTGCCAACATATTCTGTCGCCTCTATTGAGAAACCTTAACCACTGAGTCAGTTGCCTGTCAAAGACTGAGTGTAGTAAACTACTGTTACTGACTGATTCCTTCCCATAGAGTGGCGAGCCACTCATACCACTCTGGGTCAAAACTATCCTCCTTTTCTGTAAGGGGTCTGACTACCACTCCTATTAAAACCCCATCACAAAGCTATTCTCCATACTTGCTAATAGTCCCTAGACTGCCTCTTAAACAGATTGGACAAGTCTCTTATGTTACCGGGTAAGGAGATTCTGAACTCTGGGATATTTTGTCTTCTATGAATTGATTCAGTATTTTCTTGTAAAAAGCTGATTAGTTGCTGCTAGGGTTTATGCAGACATTATGTAAGTCCTGTTTTCCCCTGACCACATTCCACACCACAAATCGTGATTGAGAGTTCTCCCTGTAGCCAAACTCATAGATGTAAAGTTATTAATCCCTCAAAGGCTCTCTATAGGTCTATTACTACTGACATTTGCTCTTCATTCTCTTCCTTTGTATAGACTGACAGATAATGAACAGTCAATATAAATAATTTTACAATTTATGAATTAGGAGAACAGTCTTTTCACTTGTATTTAAGGTACAATACTAGGAGATCCTGTTTTAGAGCAGCCAGGGGAAAATGGAAAAGTCAGTTATGATAGAAGTAGTGATGACGATGATGTCCCACACATTCCCCAGGAGCAAGAGATGGCAAGTGATGCCATGTTTCACCTTATAAGATAATACAAATATTGTTAATTATTCCAGCATAACCTTACCAAATAATTGTACCAGCTATAAAAATACTGTTATTATCTTGGGGTCTGGCTTGACAGAAAACAGAGAACTTGAAGTCCTCTACAAAAATGTAGCAGTGCGCCTAGCTAACCACCACTTGATTTACTTCTATGAGATTAGTGAATACAGCGCTCTGTGCTGTTTCCAGCAACCCATAGAAATTGGAGCTGTGGTGATGCATGCGTACCACCGATATAAAGTCTCTTAAATAATGGACCACCAGCAATCAGACACTTATACCTATCCTGTGAATAGGAGATAAGTAGTGTTAGTGGGAAAAAAATCTTTCAAGAGATTATACCAGGGCAGTATAGGAACCATATGGTCAAAATATAGGACGGCTCTGCCTCCTGATTTGGGACGATCAGGTGCACCTATCTGATGTCGCACTCCAAGCACCGTATAATATTATAAAAGTAAAGATGGGCACTCTAATATCCGGAACCACCGGGTGATAAGTTTATTCTAATAACGTCAATTGTATATAATAACAATTACATAAAATATACACAATAAATGAAATCTCTAAAATAGGCCTGATACCACTAAAATTAATCTAATTATCTAATACATATAAATAGCCGCTGTTGAAAACGATTAGGAATAGGATTAGTAATCCGCTGCTGATAAAACAACCTCTGATTGTAATGGTAGAGTACTTTGGATAAATATACAAATAGGCGTCTGCCAATGTTACTCTTAGGTGATGTATCTCACAAGAAAAAATATATCGTGACAAATCTTAGAAATATAATATAATCCGAAAAAAATGTTGGTGATCACTTAAAATTGTGCACAAAAGGAAAAGTCAATTTAAACTGTGAAGTGTTACTGTGTATCAAGTAGGTAGTATTCAACGTGAATGTAGTGGTGATTCCACAACAGCAGCAGATGCCTCTGAATGTCAGTGTTTGCTCCAATAGTAATCACCTTCCGCAATCAACCATAGATGTAAGCAATAGTAGCTAGTATAGCAACTAGTGAGTATCGATATTTGCGCCAGTGGTAGTCACTTTCCACAGTCCACCATAGATTTAAGCGATAATAGCTGTGGACGGATAGGATACTAACTCTGGCAGAAAACCGGCAGAACTAGATTTTCAATAACATGATTGTTATCTAGGCAAAAGCGCTTTCATCGGAAAAATACCAGATTTACTGGCCACAGTCTGGTTACTCACGGACAGCAGAAAACCAGCTGGAATAATTAAATCAGCTGTCCGGAGTAGGGAGAAAACGCCCATCGCAGATGAACTGGGACTCTGCCTATGATTCAAACAGAGCGAAAGCTGTGAACCAGGACGGCTCTGGACAACTGCGGCCAACATTGAGAGTGGACCACAGTGTCTAGATAGACCAGCGAGGCACCTCTTCATTCCATATAGGAGGTAAGCCGCTTTTACAGCCACACTACAGACCGGACTACAGCATCAAGTGTGAGTACAATTACAAACAGCTATTATCGCTTAAATCTATGGTGGACTGTGGAAAGTGACTACCACTGGCGCAAATATCGATACTCACTAGTTGCTATACTAGCTACTATTGCTTACATCTATGGTTGATTGCGGAAGGTGATTACTATTGGAGCAAACACTGACATTCAGAGGCATCTGCTGCTGTTGTGGAATCACCACTACATTCACGTTGAATACTACCTACTTGATACACAGTAACACTTCACAGTTTAAATTGACTTTTCCTTTTGTGCACAATTTTAAGTGATCACCAACATTTTTTTCGGATTATATTATATTTCTAAGATTTGTCACGATATATTTTTTCTTGTGAGATACATCACCTAAGAGTAACATTGGCAGACGCCTATTTGTATATTTATCCAAAGTACTCTACCATTACAATCAGAGGTTGTTTTATCAGCAGCGGATTACTAATCCTATTCCTAATCGTTTTCAACAGCGGCTATTTATATGTATTAGATAATTAGATTAATTTTAGTGGTATCAGGCCTATTTTAGAGATTTCATTTATTGTGTATATTTTATGTAATTGTTATTATATACAATTGACGTTATTAGAATAAACTTATCACCCGGTGGTTCCGGATATTAGAGTGCCCATCTTTACTTTTATAACAGTATAGGAACCAGCTACAAATGTACTCTGCTCAGAAGTCCCAGGTAGATGGGCGTGTTCAGTCTAAAAGAGGTGCTACCCTCAATATATTGCAAGAAAATTTAGACTAGAACCTTCAGAATCACAGACTGAACACGCCCATCTACCTGGGACTTCTGAGCAGAGTACGTTTGTAGCTGGTTCCTACACTGCCCTGAATATTGTAGGCTTAATTAAGTCCAAAGTGAGGCAGTTTCTTTAGTGATAGGGACCCATCTGCGGAAGCCACCTTGACGCCTGGAAGATGGGCCCGACACGTATGTGCGCTAAGAGCTTCCATTATTCATTTATAGTAGGTATTATACCACTTTTATCTAGAATGACCCCCATTTCTTAGCTCTATTGTTTGTATATATAACGGTGTGCATCCATTTTGTTTTTTGAAATTATGTTTGCTTCATGGATATGCACCTGTGATTCTGAAGGTTCTAGTCTAAATTTTCTTGTCTTACATTTAAACCATTTTCTATACCTAAAACAGGCATAGAAAATAGTAAATAATACGGGCCTACTGTCCCTGTCCACGCCACGCCCACTTTTTAGACTTGGGGTGAGCTGGGAGAAATCGCAGATTGCGGCGCAAAGGACATTTGCGCTGCAATCTGCGCCAGAACTATGCCAAATTTAGGCGTATTTCTGTTTAATAAATGACCCCGTTATCTCTCATTTTCCTTCTAAGATTAATTATAACCAATTAGCTATTATTAGCAAAACTAACTTAATTTTAAAGAATAGACATAAAAGATTTCCGCCAGACTTAGGAGTATAAATATTCCATTCATACCTAAGTGATGCTTTCTTCCTCATTTTTTTAAGCTTGGTATTTTTGTTGGCAAGTGGCAGTCTTCTTCTGGTATTCCTGAACAGAGAATTATTCTGCAGAATTTTGCTTAGTAAACCATTTTCTTTCTCATATTTCCAAAATGACTTACATTCACTGCCACGATTGTTCAAAATATAGTAAAGTCGCCTTTCAAACCGGCGATTGACAATGATAAAAGTTGTTTTCACAGCTTTTTCAAATTCTGGATGCTTAATGTAGCTATGTTTAATAGAACAATGTGGTTTTTATTTCAATATGGCTCTTTTATGCAATATCTTCAAACCTATACAGCAAAGTTCAATATCATGCTGAACAATGCAACCATTGTAATACAGTGATCCTGTTTCACTACATGAACCAGCTTAAGCTATTCAATTATTTTCCTTAGCTAACTATACATTGTCTTAGATGTCAGACCAAGGTAAATTAGACCTAGACACTTCAGAAAAATGAAGGTGTTCTTCATAGAGGTAAAATACAGGACACCATGATGCTATTAATGTTTTATAGCTCTTGGAATAAATAAATATTATATAGGTTTTAGATTATCAATATGTTATTCAGCAAAGGCTTGGAAAAAGATTTTTGTAAATATCTGGATTTTCAGGGAATCTATCAGTACCATTCACCTATCGCCCCCCAAGCAGCTAATACTGCTTTAAAAGTACCGTGTTTCCCCGAAAATAAGACATCCCCCGAAAATAAGACCTACCTCTAGTTTTGCCTATTGCTGTAATATAAGGCATCCCCCCGAAAATAAGGCCTCCCCGATTATAAAGCATCCCCCGAAAATAAGGCCTCCCCGATTATAAAGCATCCGCCGAACATAATGACTCCCCGATTATAAAGCATCCGCCGAACATAATGACTCCCCGATTATAAAGCATCGGCCGGACATAATGCCTCCCCGATTATAAAGCAAGCCACCCCAGAATGTAAGGAGCTCACTGATTGGCCGCAGCCGCCGCCAGGACAAGCTGCCGCCTTCTTCCGCCCGCTGCTCGCTCTGCCCTGATGGAGTCTCACAACTTGGCTGGCACGGACACACAGGGGACGGGGTGACAGGTAGGGGGGGGAATATCTGATGGAAGGTGGGGGATGTCTGGTGAAGATGGGGGGGGGGGGAAGACTAAAAACGGTAATTAAAATGACACAGGGTGATTAGAAGGGGGTACTAAAATGCTATAGTAATCCCCCCCCCCCTCTGATTCTCCTGTACCTTTTTGATTCCCCCTTCTGATCCCCCTGTGTCATTTTAAGTGATCCCCCTCCCCACCCTGATTTCCTTTTTTTTTGTTCAACAATAAATGTGTACCGTATTTTTTTTCATGGAAAAATAAGACATCCCCTGAAAATAAGATTTAGCTCATCTTTTGGAGCAAAAATTTATATAAGACACTGTCTTATTTTCGGAAAAACAGGGTACTAGGGAAAAAGTGAAAACATACCATTGGGCACTCTTATTTGCTCAAGACTGACATCTTTGTGATCTCCTGCCTCTTCAGGGCATGTCAATCTTCTGCCTTACAGGGCATGTCAATCTTTTGAAGATAAGAAGGCACAGTAGGAGTTTCCATTGTTAACAGAGGACACTTTATGGAAGAAGGAACACCCAGCAGACACTTTGGGAGACACTTGCTTATAGCACTGGATTTAATAAAAGTTGATGTTCTAAGCTATGCTTTATCAGTGATGACAAACATGACTATGTACTGTATGACCTCACAGCAAATTTGTAAATGATGCCCCTCCAGCAACTTCTCCACAAGTTTCTCTCCTGTGGCTAGTCAAGGCCACCCACGCTCATTTTGGCTAACTGGGTGTGTAGATGAGTAATGTATGATTATATAGAGATTATATACAACCTTTTCTGGGCAATATATTCATTGTTTATAAACAGTCTATATGGCCCTTGTGATATAATATATGCAACTGGAATAAATAAATATGGGCGTTAGTAGAGCAAAATCAAAGTAAAATAAATTATATTCTTGGTATGTGTAACATTTTAGAGTAGAAATAAATTTGGCTGGAAAAAACTACAGTAAAACATTGGGTTGTGAGGGTCACTTTGGTCTATGTGGACACTTATCATGATGTGATGTATCCTGGCGTATCCACAGGATAGGTAATCAATATCAGATTGATTGGAGTCCAACACCTGACACCCTCATGATCAGCTGTTTCAGGCAGCCGCCTGATGGAGTGGATGAAGCCAGATGCAGATGGTTCCATTTGCTGTGTAGTGGCCATACTAGGAGTGAATGGAAGCTTAGCTGTGTACAGAGCCTACACAGTGGACAGAGCCTTCCGTTCACTATAAAGTTTCTGGCACCAGAGGCTGTCTGTAACAGCTGATTGGTGGAATTAACGGGTATTATTCCCCTTCTGAACTAATATTGATAACTTATCCTCAGGATAGGTCACCAATATTTGAATACCGAAAAACCCTGTTAATGGTTTTGCATATTCATTTGTGTTCCTAATAGACTGTAACTAGGTGCTACTGCATTACAAACCAGAAGCTTTTTATCGTTAACGTGCGTTCAGTCTGTAATCGTGATTGACCTATATTGTGCATGTATCCAGTCTTCTCCTTTCAGAGTCTGATATTTGCCTTATGCATTGTATATGTTTTTATGATATAAAGTTTTGCATATTTTCATAGAACTCCTGGACCCATATGTGTTTTCTATAGATGACATGGTTGATTTACGCACATAAGGTATATGCATCATTTATATTAGTTTGGATATTTTGCATTGGTCTAGTGATATGGATGTGCTGTAGCTGTTACTTTTTTGGGATCTTTATTTAGAGGAGATTTATTGGGAATGACAAGGCAATGTGTGCCTTTCATAAAATCTGTATAAAGTATGTAGACAGAGCAATACTTCTGAACATTACTCTTCAATCATTCTCAAAAGATCACGTTTGGATAAATTACTTAATACTGCACAGATGACTACATCAGTATTTGCTACAGGTCTTTGCTTCATGTGAAATCCTTAAAACATGACTAGTTGGGGTACTTGAAGGCAAATACTGAGAAACACAGCAAAAGAGAAGTGCAACGTTATAATTTCAACAAGGCAAAAACCCCATGCCAGATGTAGAGTCCAAGAAAGATCAGTATAAGTTGCTGATCTGATCTTTTAAAATGGCTGATGGAAACCAGCTACTTTTAGAATGTTAAATATATGTTTGAACCACAACTTTGGAAATGTCTGTGACAATAATGTCCAACAATCTGTGCTCTCCATCCCCCTCATTACATCAGTAGTGGGTTATTCCAAGAGGAAGGTCAAACTTGTAGAATTAGTCATAAGTGAAGAATAACTCATTCTTTCGAAATACTTTTTAACCTCCTTCTTCTTACATTTCCTATGCACACTGAGGTCTTTCATTAAAATATTTACTTTCTCTGTATCTACTGTGAACCTTTAACTCACTAAAGGCAGATGTTTTCTTCATGAAGCATGATTGCTTTAGGACTACTTCAGAAATGTCCAAAACCTCTTAGATGATGCTGTTTCTAGACATGAGCGAATTCTTGATTTGTCGGTTCGCCAATTTTTTTTTGAAAAATTCGGTTCGATTCGAATTTATTTGCGGCGAATTACGTTAAAAAACGGCTATTTCCTGGCTGCAGAAAGCCTTTATAGTGGTGTAGAACACTGTGCCTTGCAGTAACTCGCATATGGAGTCTGCTTTGGTAGTGAAATAATACTGTGAGTCAATATGACATGCAAATGACAGGCGTCGCTCTTAGAATCACTGCACACTTCGCTTATTTGGGCAGTAACAGGGCCAAAACTGACCAAATAGCTCAAGTATGAACTCAGCCTTACAGGTCGATGTTAGCGCCAAGAAGAAGTGCACTCCTTTTACACCGTCGCCAGCTGATTCCACATAGATGTCTACAGAAACGGTTCTATTAAACGCTTATACAAGTAGAGCCCCACCGACAGAGTGGAGAGGGTGTCAGGAGTAAGTTTGTGTGGACATCACAGATTATTTTGCCCTTCCTCTGATACATCAGAACAATAACCCACAAAAAACAGGTCCTGTCTGTTGAGCATCCGCCTTCACTCGGTCAGTATTTGGTCAGTAATCCATCAGTATTGCTAATATCAAAAAAACAGGAGTGGATCCAAAACAGAGATGACATGTGAATGGAATATTTGCAAGTCTTCTGTGTTTTGTAACCACTCCTGCTTTTGGCTACCAAATCACAAGCCAATTCTGATGGGACCATAAAGGCCTTACAGCTGCTACAAAGACAGGATCCGTTGTGCATCTCATTTTTCCTTCCTTCTGACAGATCAGAGGAAGGGTCAAAAAAATTATGTCAGCCAAGCCAAAAAGGCAAAATAGTGGCCCAGTCATGAAGTAGGGAGGGTGGGAACAGCATGAGGAGTCCTCAGAGTGGTCCTATGACATAGTGGTGAGGTGAAAGCAGCATGAGGAGACCACAGAGTGGCAAGGTGACATAGAGTGGAGGTAGGAGCAGCATCAGGAGACCACAGAGTGGCACAATGACAGAGTGTGAAGGTGGCGGCAGCATCGGGAGGCCACAGAGTGGCTAGGTGACATAGTGTTGAGGTGGCGGCATCATCAGGAGGTCACAGAGTGGCAAGGTGACCAGGGCCGTTGCAAGGATTTTTGCCGCCCTAGGCAAGATAAAAATTGCCGCCCCCCCCCCCCCCTTATCAGATGATCTGACCATATCATGACATAACATATGTTCCACCCCTTTCTCAGCTTTTAAATTAAAAGAACTGCTATGTTTCCCTTAGGGTTAATCCAGCTTCTTGTAGCTATCTCTTTTTGCGGAACGGAATTGCGGACCCATACATTTCTATGGGGCTGCACGACGTGCGACCCCGATCCGGAATTGTGGTCTGGCTCTGGGGACTCCCTTGTCACTCCCCCCCCCCCTCCCTTGTCACTCTCTCCCCCCCTCCCTTGTCACTCTCTCCCCCCCCTCCCTCCCTTGTAACTCTTCCCCCCTCCCTTGTCACTCTCTTCCCCCCTCCCTTGTCACTCTCTTCCCCCCCTCCCTCCTTTGTCACTCTCTTCCCCCCTCCCTCCTTTGTCACTCTCTTCCCCCCTCCCTCCTTTGTCACTCTCTTCCCCTCCCTCCCTCCTTTGTCACTCTCTTCCCCCCTCCCTCCTTTGTCACTCTCTTTCCCCCCTCCCTCCTTTGTCACTCTCTTCCCCTCCCTCCCTCCTTTGTCACTCTCATTCTACCCCCCTCCCTTGTCACTCTCATTCTACCCCCGCCCCTCCCTTGTCACTCTCATTCTACCCATGCCCTCTCCCTTGTCACTCTCATCATTCCCCCCCACTCCCTTGTCACTCATCATTCCCCCCCACTCCCTTGTCACTCATCATTCCCCCCCCACTCCCTTGTCACTCATCATTCCCCCCCACTCCCTTGTCACTCATCATTCCCCCCCCACTCCCTTGTCACTCTCATCATCCCCCCCCTCCCTTGTCACTCATGAAATCATAATATCCCCCCCCACCTCTAATGTAGCGTGGCCGAGCTCTGTTCGGTCTGCGGTACAGGAGCATTTGTTTCCTGTACCCGGCCAGACTGAAAGGAAGTGCACACTAAGTGAGCACTTCCTGTCAGTCCGGCCGGGTACAGGAAACAAAAGCTCCTGTACCACGGACCGAACAGAGCTCAGCCACGCTACATTAACAACAGCACAGAGCAGACACAGCATGACAGCAGGCGCAGGCAGGCTGCGCAGCACTGAGCTGGCGGCCGGAGATTCTTTAGAGCGGCAAGCGCTCAGCCGCTCAGGAGGCACAGCATGAGGGGCGCCGCCGGCCGGCTGAACTTATAACTTTTTTTTTTTACACCGCAACGGGCGCCCCCTGCTAAATGGCTCCCTAGGCGACTGCCTAAGTCGCCTTACTGGCGGCGCCGGCCCTGAAGATGACATGGAATGGAGGTAGGAGCAGCATTAGGAGACCACAAAGTGGCAAAGTGACATAGTTTGGTGGTGGGTGGCAATACCAGTACCTGCTGAAGATGGTGGGTGAAAGAAGGAGCACTTGGCATCAGATGTGTGGCATCAGGCAGGTGGCAGCATCAGAATAGTAGCGGAGGCAGGTAGCCAGAAGAAACCAGTCTCTTTTGTCAAAGTGTTGGTGTGGCACCATGGATGATCTAGTCTGATGCATCAAGAATTGGTGGGTGGAAATTCTGGCTGATCCACGCCTGATTTATCTTGACAAAGGTCAGTCTCTTCACATTTTGGGTGGACAGGCGAGTTCTTCTTGGGGTAACTATGGCCCCCGCCGCACTAAACACCCGCTCTGATGCCACACTACTGTCCGGGCAGGACAGCTTTTCCAGGGCACACTCTGCCAGTTGCAGTCACAAATCCAGTAGTCCAGCGGATCTTCAAGGTCGGCTGGCAGGGTGCACTCCAAGTATGCCACCACCTGCTGGTTCAGGTTCTGCTCTACGTCTAGCTGCTGATGAGTAGTTTCTTCACTATGCGGGTGAAGAAAGCTGGTCATCAGCGATTGTAGACTCAGGCTACTTCTGATGGAGCTGCTACTGCTCCTTCCACCCCACCCTTCCCCAGCAGCCATGTCTGTGGAATGTGAGTGCAGAGGGCAACCCCAGTAAGACCTGCGAGAGGATGGACTATGGCGCAGATAGGCAGCAGCCAACTGACTACATAGGATGTCTCTATAGTAGTTCAGTTTGTTCTCCCTCTCAGCGGGTGTAAAAAAAGGCCCCCATTTTGACCGGTAGCGAGGATCCAACAAGGTGGAGAGCCAGAAGTCATCCCTCTGCCGAATGGTGACAATTCGGCTGTCACTACCCAAGCAAGTGAGCATGCAGTGGACCATTTGCGCAAGTGACTAGGAGGGTCTCCCTGCCTCCATCTCCACTGCATATTGCAACGGTGTGTCTGGATCCTCTGCCTCATCTTCCTCATCGCCCTGTAGCTCCTCTGGCTGGTCCTGCTCCTCCTCTCCTGTCACCTGTGAAGAAAAACCACTTATTTTGCTACACATTGCTTGTGCTCCGATATCCTCCTCCTCCTCCAGTTCAGCCCCCACATGGCTCATGTGGCTGTGAGATCTAGGCGCCATGTCTCCAGTCCCCTGACCAACCATATTTACCAGCATCTGTTCCAAGACATGAAGCAGTGGAATGACATTGTTTAACCCACAGTCCTGGCGAATGACAAATAACGTGGCCTCCACAAAGAGCCTGAGCAAACAGCAGGTGTCACGCATGAGCTGCCATTGGCTGACATCGAAGTTACACAGACGAGAACATGGATCACACTTAAAAAAGCCACCTTGGCATGTTAAGTGGGCCTATGCATTTTGATCAAAATGTATACTAAGTGCCTCAATGGAGATGATCATAAATTATGCTGAGAAGAAAAGCAATATGCATGTCATGCAGATGTGCGATCCATATCCACTTTTCTACTGATTGGCATATTAGCAGCTCTGACCCCTCTTTTTATAGTTTTTCTCATGGTATGAGCACGCCTCCCATTTGACCCCAGTGTTTTAATTAGCAGAAAACTGTATAAAGGTTAATAAACTCCTACTCTGTCTCAATTTAGGTTTGTGAAACCATATGGAGAGGTGAGCTTATATGATCTGTTCATATGATGCAGAACTGCATGGAAGTTACTGCTGTGATACTGTGCCTGTGGGTTGGTGGGGCCCAGTGTCAGGATTGCTTAGCCTGACAGCAGGGGTGGTGTTTCTCACCGCCTGTGGGTGCTGCCTTGAGGTGGCAGTGGATGCTGTGTGGTGCTGCTTTAAAGAAGAGTAGGGACCCTCTGAAAGACGACACCTTGATGCTGATTACACCTCCCTTATGTACAACTGAAACTACAAACTTAAAGGGGTTATCCCATGACTAATGTAAAAAATGAAAACCAGACATAATATGGTACATGATAACCTCTTTCTATCAAAGCTAGTAGCAGCCCTGTACCTTACATGGATCCAAAGATCTCCTCATTTACTGTTTTGCTAGATTTATCAAGATGGCAGCTCAAGGGTAGTGCCTTTTCTGCTGCAGCTAAGGAGGCGTGTCCATGCTCTACTTATCACAGCTCAGGGTGCATTGAAGGATGAAACTGAGCATGTGCGGCCATTTCAGTGAGCAGGTCAAAGAAATAAGAAAAAACAAACAGCAGGTGGCGCTGTACAGATGCATTTTATTAAATAATTCAGTAGCTCTGCTAAATATTTGATTACATGCAATTACAAAACTATTAAAATCCAGGTGCTGGTTTGAAAACTGTACAATATTTTTTTATGGGACAACCCCTTTAAGTTTTTCCAGTTTTACTGAATCTTTTCTCACAAAAAGATATATCAATCTGCTCAGCTCACCCTGCTCTAAAACATAATTCCTGCAGATTGCACTGCATTTCCTGGTGACAGGTCCTCATTACCCACCTAACAGTCTTGCTTGAGCTCTGCTCGGGGTTTGGGAAAAGCATTTAACTGTTCAGGGGAGGGCTGCTTTAGTTGCTCATATCGCTGAATTGGTAGCAGCTACAGATATGGGCCTGGTCTTGTTTGAAGGCCGGCATTTCAAGCCCAAGAACAGAATAACAGCACTATCTCAACATCAGCAGGAGATATAACTGTTAGAAATCGAGTCAGGAATAAAAGTGGTAAAACCTGCCTTTACTTTTCCTTTTAGCTGTATTCCCTGCCATCCTGATTTCTAACAGTTATATCTTCCGATGTAGCAAAGATAATGCTGTAATTCTGGTATTGTTTGAAAACTTGGAATGTCAGTTTTCAAACAAGTCTATCAAGACAAGACAAAACAATCCAGATATATAAGCAACTAATGCAGCCTCCCCCTTTCAGTCTGGAGGTGGAAGGGGAGGCAGTTGTATAGCTGACAGCCTGCAGGAGGAAAGAGAAAAAAAAACTGTATATAGAAATTTGACATTATCATCATTGTACTGACCCACCATGGTAAGGAAAACCAATATTTTCCTTACCCACATAATAAAGTTATGTTATTTGTACCATACAGTGAACGCTGTAAATAAATTCCACAGAATAATGTTAAAATAGCTGTCTTTTATCCTTCCCCCTAAATATAAAATAATAAAAGTTATTCAATAGTTATATATTTAAAATTAAAAAGTTATGAGTATGACTGCTAAAACACAAATGGGGGAAAATGCTACTGGTCCTTGAGGCTAAAATTAAATCACTAAGGGGTTAAAAATCAATTGTGTCCCCTGAATTGTGAGCCAACAAAATTCACTTCAGAAATCTACAATAAAAAAGTGACATTTTGGGGAGGATTTTTCCAATGTTAATGTGACTGTTAGGTTAAAACGCAGATAGCCAGCTGGCCGATATCTACATAAGCTACAGTCTAATAAAAAGTTTATATTTCAGTTCAAGTGCTGTCTTCTATTAAACACATTTTGGGCCATGTTATTGAGCAATATAAAGTATTTGAAAATACAGCTAAAATACAATGAAGGACATATACTGACACATATAAGCTTAGTGGATTATCCAGAGCTACTGTACCCACTAACCTGCGAAAGAAGGACAGTACAGTCAGTCTAAGCTGACACAAAGTCAGCTAATATAAAGCCACATATTAGATTTGGTTACAATGGACTCATCAGAGAAAATACTGTAATTATTTTGGTCATTTCACCAGCTTCACAAAAACAAAAACAAAAAGAAAAGACTCCAGGAGCAACTTAATCACTTAATGGACATCTGTCAGCAGATTTGTACCTATGACACTGGCTGACCTGTTGCATGTGCTCTTGGCAGCTGAAGGCATCTGTGTTGGTCCCATGTTCATATGTGCCCACATTGCTGAGAAATATTATGTTTTAACATATGCAAATGAGTCTCTAGGAGCAACGGGGGTGTTGTTGTTACTCCTGGAGTCTCAGCTCTCTCTGAAACTGCCACGCCCACTCCACATTGATTGACAAAGTCAAGCAATGAAAACATCATCAATCAAAGTGCAGAGGGCTCGGCAGTTACAGAGAGAAGAGCCGTTAGGTGTAATGACAACGCCACTGTTGCTCCTAGAGGCTCATTTGCATATATTAAAGCATCATTTTTCTCAGCATGGGCACATATGAACATGGGGCCAACACAGATGCCAAATGCACATGGAAAAAGTCAGCCCTTTCCATAGGTACTGTAACAAAATGTGTGGTAAAGTGCTGGAAGGTATGTATATTTCATCCAGAATGCTCAGCTGGGTGAGATAAGAGAATCCAGAAAGCTATGGTGTCTCTATTCAGTTATTTAGTCTGAATTATTGAAAACGTTCAGAGTAATTCTCTTGTCTCACTTTTAGTTGAATGATTTTTTTGTGGTCTCTGGTTCATCCGAAGTTGATCCAAAATAGCGAAAAAATTTCTAAAGGTGTTATCTGTTTTTTTTTTATTCTGCTGATATATCCTCAGGTGACTAGGAAGGAGCTGTCTCATTGAGGTGAATTGGGACAGCAGGAAATATAAGTATAACTACTTGGTACTACACAGCAATTAGGTAAACAGTATAGAGAACACAACATCCATATGAGTGCTGCATTATTTTCACACAGTGGATTGGCCGAGATACCTTGGAGCACACTTATTTTGCAAAACTAGAAAAATAGCTGAACCCGCCTCACATCTCCAACTAGCTCTAGACAAAAGCCCCTTATCAGAGCAAAGCAAGCTTTTCTGGTTGCATGGCCTCTGGGTTGGTATTAATTCTAATATGGAGACCAGTTGATATATGTGATGATTATTGTAGGCTAGAAAACGCCCCTCTTGATTTTTTGGGAAATTTATGCAAATTATCATGGCCAAGATTTCCTGGCATTAGATGGGTTTAGGAAAACTCATTTGAACATCTTTCCCAGAAACCCATAAGGGTATTGCCTGGCCTACAATACTGTGCACACATACTTGGCATACTAAGGAATCTCCATAGTGAGAAAGAGTACCCCTTAGACAACACACACACACATATATATATATATATATATATATATAGTGAGAAACAAGCATTTGTGTGCTAGGCTCTCTCTCACTCTCTCTCTTACTCTCTAGTTAGTTCTGGATGAATTAATTAATACTGGAACCACATTTTTTTTTAAATTCAGCAAACTTTAAATTAACAAAATCTTACCAGGGTACCTCATCTCTAGTTTTGCCTTATGTGCTGTGGCTTCAGCTAAGTGATGGACAACTTGGATGCTCTATATTGTGCTGAGTAAAAAATAAAGCACTGTTTGAGACTTTTAACCCCTTAGAGTCTGTCACTGCCGACCCCACCACAAGTACACAATCCCTTACAGTAGAAATCTGCTGACAGATGCCTTTTAATACCATATACAGGGCCTTAGTGGGGGACATTTCAGGAGATCCAAATAACACCAAATATACCTTCATACCATTCAAGAAAAAAGGTCAGATGAATCAAAAAATGACTTGGGATTCTGCAAAATAGTAGTTGTTATTTAGCACTACCTTGACCCAGAGTTTTTAGCGGAGGGCTGACATATTTAGCATAGTCACCTACTCCCACCCATTGTCCAGGATTTTCCTAGCTGTCACTAAGTGAAGATTGTTGCATATGTATGTACGGTATTTATATTGCTTACATTGGCTTCAATGGCAGCTGTGTAAATATGTAGACACTGTGCTCCACCTAGTGGCAGTCAGAATAGTATAATTTAATTATATGGCTGCTTGGGGACAGACACTGCTGACTTTATTTATGTTGGACACTCGGCTGAATTGGCATCAGGCCAAGGCTGAGTAGACAGAGCAGTTGATGCAATGATATAAAGTCATCCTGTCTACAGACAGACAAGGTCACTCACAGACAAGACAAACAAGGACAGAACAGACAGGCTGTGGGAGGAATATTGGATGAAGGCATGGGCTAGGTTTATGTAAAGATTATCCTTAATGATATAAAAAAACCCTCTTAGGCTTTCAATTTATGATACAAAAACAACCAGTTCTTAGTGGCAGCAATCTGCTTCATTCCCTTATTCATACATTCAATTTCCAACAACACTATTCATCCTTCATGGAGATATTGGTTCCTACCATGTGGAATATGCAGTCCTCAATGTCCTTTTCCCAAATTAATAGAGTCGATCAGAGATGCTGATCACATGAATTCTAATTAGTTACTGCAATCTGACCATCATTGATTCCTGTATACACATACACATATCACTACCATTCACTGAGATCCCTTATAATGCTAAGCGTCCAGTGGAACTGCATAAAAGATCAATAAAAAAATGTAAACTAATTTTAATGAATTCAACCCACCCATTTTTAGAGTCATAATGATTTTGCACATTGGGGTCAGTTCGTTGGTGGCTTAAAAAATTGTCCACAGCTTATATGAATGGCCATATCACTACTCAATACAAATAATATGGCACACATAGATATCTACACTGCTTACTATATATCCCATATTCCTCCAATTTCAATCTGAGAATGAAGTGCCATATTATGGAGATTTTCCTTACTAGACGCAATGAAAAATGATATGGGTTCCATACAACCTTTTGCAGGCTGGGTTTGTCAGTGTTATGGACCCTGGCACCAAACTGCATTTTACAGGCTACTACTGCCTTTGCCTGCTGTTCGGTGATAGATCGTATATCATCATGTAGTCCTCTTTTTGTCATTGATCTTGGGTGTCTATGATTGCGGAGGATTCTGGAATCTCTATTAATGGATTAACATAAACTAAGAAGATTTCATGTTTAATAACGAAAACTCTATGCAATGTATTCCACACACTGTGCAACTAATTATGCCATATAAAATGCAGGTATAATATTTAATACCCTTTTCTTCAATTTCATCTTAGATGCTAAGAATTTCAGGATGCCAAGTCGTAAAGACGTTAAAAAAAAACAAAAAAAACAACACAAACTGAAAGTCTACTTTGTATTTTATTACATGGAAGTTTGGCATACAAAACCAAAGGAAAAAAAGACAATTAATTAAGTGACTAGAAATATGTAGCAAAGTTCAACCTCTTCATTGAATTAGCTGCAGACAGTCGATACAAATGTCTCTCCGGGGAGACGTAGACACAATGGGCTGAAGGGCAGACTCAGCATAGGGAGGATCTGCATCCAGCCTTCCAAGAATCCAATATGGACCTGCAACTGATAAAGCACCTCACACATTCCATATCTGCAGGTTGTCGGACACTGATGTCAGGGACTGTGCCAGCCAAATAGAATTTTATACGGAACTCGTAAACTAAATGATATAATAAAATAGAAGATTTTCCTGGAAAGATTACAGCTCATATCACAAAGAAAATTCGAGCAGATACTAGAAATATCTACAGTAAATTTCTTGGGTATGTTCACACGATTACAATCTGCCGCAGATTCAGTCACAGAAAACGTCTGTTTTCCTCCATGGAATATCAAAAAGCCACCACTAGCCTCCCACTGACTTTAATTGAAAAAACACCATGCCCCTCGAAAAAAGGAATGTTACTTCTTAGAAACTGATTGAAAGTGATTTTTGCTTTGAAGTCAATGGGGAAGCAGAAGAAACGCTAGGAGTTTAGAAGTCGTTTTACAGGTGTTTTTAACATTTCTACCACCAAAAACACTTCTGAATTTTCCCAACCAAAGGCTGGCTTAAAAAAAAAACACCATGGAAAAAATGCATTTGAAACCACTTCTAAAAAAAACTCTTCTAGAACACTTGAAAATAATCCTCTAAAACAACCACCACATTAGAAATCTGCCATGGGAAAAATACGATACGTAAAGATGTGGTTCACATATTCACAACTCCCTGATTCAGGCCCATTTACTGTAAGGACAATATTAGTTCTGCTTAATCTGCATGTTTTTAGAGACTTATCATAAAAGACAAATCAAAGAACTTAAGGTGTTTTCTGTAAGGGACTCCTCCTAATTGCACTGACAGAGACAAGCTGGTCTTAACAAAATCAATAGAACTGAGTTTTTCTGATCCAGCAAATTTACCACAATAAGAATAAAATAGCCACATAGAGCTAAATATCAGTTTCAGCTCTGCTACATTGCTTCTTTTCTCACTCAATACATGGGTAGTGTCATCTGTACAATAAACCCTATACAGCCACAATCATTAGAGGTGAGGGTGTGGAACATATAGTGGTCCCTCCAGTTGTTGTCCTCTCTGAACATCTGGAGAGCGGCGTGCCTGCAGACATTCTACATCCACAATTGTTCAGTGGTGTCCTACAGTATGCGAGCATAATGGGGACAAACCTCTATTTGTGTCATGGAAGCCCTTCCTATCAGACAGGTGATTGTAGCAGTAGGTTACACGCTGAAATGCAAGCTTTCCTTACCTTTGCCAGCGTATTGCACGCACACAACAGGGCAGTCTGGAGCATATTACTGCTCTTCCATTTCTCGCTACTTGCTAGGAAATCATATTAAGATCCACAGCACAGTCAGGGTGGGTCTCTGTCATGTAGGGTAGTTAAGACAGAGCATAAGGGAACATGCCTAGAGATAATGATGTCACAGACATGGGATGCACTTTAACTTTATTATCACCAGCTTTTAACTGATTGCTTTCCTAATTGTATCATATGCTTAGTAGCGGCTGGGAAAAAGGTCGTTTTTCCAATGGATGCTGGCTCTGACCAACAACAGTGAATAAGCCAATTACCGCATAAGCAGCACTCAAGTGAAGGGATTAAATGTTCTAGTCCCATGTGTACCATAGCTCTCCGACCTTAAGGTCTCACATACATTATGGTCAAGGAAATGTATACCTCCTATCTATCTATCTATCTATCTATCTATCTATCTATCTACTGTATCTATCTACTGTATCTATCTATCTATCTATCTATCGATCAAATGTTCGCGAACCGCAAGTTCGCGGCGGGTCCCATTAATTTTAATGGCAGGCGAACCTGACAAACCTTCAGCTCATATTTGCAGCCAATAAATAATTACTAGAAGTGCACAAATAGTCCCACAACATGGACAGTGACATACCAGATGTATTATTCCAATTTGCGATCTCCATTTATTATATTTTTCAATGTGAAATATCGACAGTATAATTTTCACGTACGCGCATGCGCCAAAGCACTATACATTACCCAAATGCACTATAAATAAAGTATATTAGTATATAACACCCCGTTTCAATCAGTTTTTTGGGGGGCGACTGGTATATCACACCAGTAGAAATTATTTGTTCCAATAGCGCTTGTCCCTCTATATACCTGCGGTATCGGAGCAGAACCGCACACAACTGCCGCACAATACAAATGCACTATAATATACTTTATAACATAGAAAGTATATTATAACATTATACAAGGAAGGCAATCCATTAGAATATACATAAAGATAAAACCTAACCTTTAATAATTTTACTATGAGGGTCCATTCACACGTCCGTAAGTGTTATGCGGTCCGCAAAAATGGACACTGGCAATGTGCATTCCGCAATTTGTGGACCGCACATCGCCGGCACTATAATAGAAAATGCCTAATCTTGTCTGCAATTGGGGACAAGAATAGGACATGTTCTATTTTTTTGCGGAAACGGAAGCACAGATCCGGAAGTGCGGATCCGCAGATGCGGATGCGGACAGCCCATTCCAGCCCCATTGAACA